>NC_092099.1:34935623-35238123 GCF_045679555.1 Salvelinus alpinus | reverse complement strand
ATCAGGGTTGGTGACTCGTGAGAAGTTTTAAGTTTCATCCTTATTCTAAAATTGATTTTTTTTAAAGAATCCTCATCAAGCTACACACAATACCCCATACTGACAAAGTGAATACAGAAGAAATTATTGCAAATAAAATAAAATAAACAGAAATACCTTATTTACATAAGTATTCAGACACTTTGCTATGAGACTCAAAATTGAGCTCAGGTGCATCTGTTTCCATTGATCATCCTTGAGATGTTTCTACAACTTCATTAGAGTCCACCTGTGGTAAATGGACTGGATTTGGAAAGGCACACACCTTTCTATATAAAAGGTCCCACAGTTGACAGTGCATGTCAGAGCAAAAACCAAGCCATGAGGTCGAAGGAATTGTCCGTAAAGTTCCGAGACAGGATTGTGTCGAGGCACAGATCTGGGGAAGGGTACCAAAAAATGTCTGCACCAAAAACACAGGGGCCTCCATCATTCTTAAATAGAAGAAGTTTGGAACCACCAAGACTCTTCCTAGAGCTGGCCACCCGGCCAAACTGAGCAATTGGGGGAGAAGGGCCTTGGTCAGGGAGTTGACCAAAAACCCGATGGTCTCTCTGACAGAGCTCCAGAGTTCCTCTGTGGAGATGGGAGAACCTTCCAGAAGGACAACCATCTCTGCAGCACTCCACCAATCAGGCCTTTATGGTAGTGTGGCCATACGGAAGCCACTCCTCAGTAAAAGGACTCTCAGACCATGAGTGGCAAAATTCTCTGGTCTGATGAAACCAAGATAGTCAGGATCGAGAGAAAGATTAACAGAGCAAAGTACAGAGAGATCCTTGAGAGCGCTCAGGACCTCAGACTGGGCCAAAGGTTCACCTATCAACAGGACAATGACCCTAAGCACACAGCCAAGACAACGTAGGAGTGGCTTCGAGACAAGTCTCTGAATGTCCTTGAGTGGCCCAGCCAGAGTCCGGACATGAATCCAATCTAACATCTCTGGGGAGACCTGAAAATAGCTGTGCAGCGACGCTCCCCATCCAAACTGACAGAGCTTGACAGGATCTGCAGAGAGCAATGGGAGAAACTCCCCAAATACAGGTGTATTTGTCTGAATACCTATGTAAATGTGATATTTATGTTTTTTATTTTTTACTACATTTGCAAAAATTTCTAAAAACTTGTTTTTATTTTGTCATTATGGGGTATTGTGTGTAGATTGATGAGGGGGAAAAAACGATTTAATCCATTTCAAAATAAGGATGTAACATAACAAAATGTGGAAAAAGTCAATGGTTCTGAATACTTTCCAAATGCACTGAAGGTGTGTACATTATGCAGTAAAACCAAATATGTGAGTCTCACCTTGGGTGTGGTTTGTTCTTCACTGCCGTCACTGTCTTGGCCACTGTAGTGAGAGAGAGAGAGAGGGACAGAGAGAGAGTAAGAAATAATGCATGTGTGCACGCAACGCGCACATACACACAGACACACAGACACACAGTCTTACTTGAGAGAGTCTTCCACCATGACCATCTCAACAGGGTAAAGCTGAACTCCAGATAGGTCCTCTGTTTCCATACTCACTCTGAGAGCAGAGAGTATAAAGAGTGAGAGAGAAAGAGGCAGACAGAGAGTAGGGAGGTCAGACAACTACACAGATCCTCACAGCTCAATGCCCAATGAGTGTCTTTTACCTCCAGTGAGCCAGCCCTGGAGTCATTCCAGTCCCTGTACTGAACTATATGTTCACAGAACCAGGTAAGACAGCCAAATGCCTTATTATTGCTAACATATACATGTTGCAGAGCAGGACGGAGCAGCATGCGGTACAGTGTGTGTGACAAAGAGTGGGCTCTGACTCAAAAAACAAATACATCGTGGTAGCTACAATGACAACATTCTGATATGGCCAAGTGGGACATTTCACCCACAATTCCTCACAACATTGACCTGAAATATGGTTAGATGATGCATGGTGGATAATATATTCTGCAGAGTTAGTGTTGGGCTGTGTGGGAGATTTTGACTGCCTCTCTCTGCATAATATGACAATGAGCCATCTGTTGGGTTTGGGGATGTACTTGTTTAGGTCAGAAATGTAACCTCTGACTCATTAAGGATAACAGTACTCCAAAGTTTACAATGCAACTTTCCAATGTTACTTCATATAGAGATCTGCTTATGACGATATCAATCCTTAAGATGATCATGGCAATGACCAATTTCACCTTGAAAATTATCCTGAACATGCTGGTAACAATGATTATTAAATAAGGCCAGCATGATAGGCCAGCATGATAGTAAAAGTGAGAAAGGTGTAATAGTATTATAACCAGAAATAACCAGCATTATAACAGAATCGTAATAGAGCCCACCTGTTAGGGTCTTGTAGTAGGTCCACAGCCTCCTTCAGCTGGTTGATCATGGCAATGTGCGTTCCTTCTGTGACCTTTGACCTACGGGAAAGGAACAGGAAGTGAGTCTTGTTTACAATTCAGAACTGTGTTTCATCAATAAAAAATGCTTTTGAATACGTCATGCATTAAAAGAAAAATGTAATGCTAACCTAATGTCGCCCTGGTATAGATAAAGGCACAAACAATATGCGTGGTGTGATATGTAGCAGAACACACATAGCTTTGCTGTGGCAAGAAAATAGTATGGCGATAGTTTGTTTAAATAAAGAGCATATTTCTAAATCCCAAGCATCTTTTTGGGCCACATTCTCATGTTCGACAGTGTGTGGGTCTCTATCTTTCACCTAAGAAAACAACAACCACAGTATAGAAGAGCCAAGAACAACTTAGGAGGAGCACAGCTTCTCAAAAGTCACCAAAGACGTTTCTAATCTAGCCAACAGTAAAGAGCTGACAGTGTACATCAATCAACTTTAATACAGATGGGCAAAGAGTACTGCCCATAGAAGCATACAGTATAAAGAGGAAAAACATCGTATAGCACAGAGAGCGATAGAGACTGATAGAGGGGACAGAAACAGACTGACACACAGAGACACACCCACTACTGTGGACAGAGAGAGGGAGGGGAAAACGACAGATGAAAGACAGATGGATGGAGGGATACTCACGTCTGTTCAGAGGCCCAGTGTGTGTCTTCCTCTATCCTGAGGGGCTCGTCGTAGTCTGGCGTCCGTCCCTGCACGAGCAGGAACACACACATACACACACCGAGTTACACACACGCGTGCGTGCGCGACATCAGCACCAGCTGCAGTCAAGTCACATGATCCAGAGAACAAGCCAGCGATTGGCTGCGGTTCACTTACATTTTTCCTAGTGAGTGAGAGTGTATAAGCAGGCCAGTGTGCCTCCCTTCCTTCCTCCCTCCCTCCCTTAAAGATCTGCTGACACACTCCACATGGGGTTGGATATTATACCACACTGCCTTTCACTGTCACACACACATGGGACAGCAGGGGAGGGAGAGGGGGAGAGAGAAAGAGAGACAGGGATAGCTAGAGAGGGATAGGCCTAAACATAAACACCACAGGTAACTTCCACAAGCTGTGACCGATCTGAGACAAGGCAAGAAGGGCCTTCTACGCCATCAAAAGGGACATACACTTTTACATCCCAATTAGGATCTGGCTAAAAATACTTGAATCAGTTATAGAACCCATTGCCCTTTATGGTTGTGAGGTCTGGGGTCCACTCACCAACTAAAAATTCCCAAAATGCGACAAATACCAAACTGAGACTGTGAATGCAGAACTCTGTAACAAAAACCCTCTGTGCAAAACACCAAATAATGCATGTAGAGCAGAATACCCAGTAATTATCAACCCTTCCATAACAAAGCCATCACCTACAAAGAGATGAACCTGGAGAAGAGTCCCCTAAGCAAGCTGGTCCTGGGGCTCTGTTAACAAACAAAAACAGACTCCACATAGCCCTGAACAGCAACACAATTAGACCCAACCAAATCATGAGAAAACAAAAAGTTAATTACTTGACACATTGGAAAGAATTCACCCTAAAAACTGAGCAAACTAGAATGCTATTTGGCCCTAAACAGAGAGTACACAGTGGCAGAATACCTGACCACTGTGACTGACCCAAAACTAAGGAACGCCTTGACTATGTACAGACTTAGTGAAATTAGTCTTGCTATTGAGAGAGGCCGCCGTAGGCAGACCTGGTTCTCAAGAGAAGACAGGCTATGTGCACACTCCCCACAAATTGAGGTAGAAACTGAGCTGCACTTCCTTAACCTCCTGCCAAATGTATGACCATAGAGAAACATATTTCCCTCAGATTACAAAGAATTTGAGAACAAATCCAATTTTGATAAACTCCCATATCTACTGTATTAGGTGAAATACCCGCGTGCCATCACAGCAGCAATATTTGTGACCTGTTGCCACAAGAAAAGGGAAACCAGTGAAGAAAACCATTGTAAATACAACCCATATTTATGTTTATTATTTTCCCTTTTGTACTTTAACTATCTACACATCAGTACAACACTGTATATAGACATAATATGACATTTGAAATGTCTTTATTCTTTTGGATCTTTTGGGAGTGTAATGTTTACTGTTAATTTCTGATTGTTTATTTAACATTTGTTTATTATCTATTTCACTTCATTTGGCAAATGTAAACATATGTTTCCCATACCAATAAATCCCTTTGAATTAAATTGAATTGATAGACAGACAGAGAATAAAAGAGGGAGAATGGGTTACCCTGGCGTGGAATTGCCCTTTTCCTTTTGTTAAAAACACAAACTCTTTCATTATTTACAGCACAGCCATTACCCTATGAATCTTTCACAATACAGACAGCCTTAATGGACGTCATACTGTAGTGTATAACAGGGTGCATTATTCGCTTAGTAACAGCTCCAGAGTCAGCCGAGAGACAGCTACACTCTTGGGGAAAAAGGTGCTATCTAGAACCTAAAAGGGTTCTTCGGATGTCCCCATAGGAGAACATTTGAAGAACCCTTTTTGGTTCCAGGTAGAACTCTTTTGCGTTCCATCTCGAACCCTTACCACAGAGGGTTCCACATGGAAGCAAATAGAGTTGTACCTGGAACCATCCTTTGAGGACAGCCAAATAACCTTTTTGGAACCCTTTTTTCTAAGAGTGCAGCTCATAATGGCTTCAGCTCATAAATATCAGTTATTAAAGGCAGAGTTAAACCTAAATGTCAAAATGGGTGAATTCAGCACGTTGCTCGCCTAAGTCACTTTAAACCAAGTATTTCAGTGAGTGAGTGAGACAGAGAGACAGAGCGACAGAGAGAGAGAGAGGCCCTTGCCTTGATGTAGCTGCGGAAGCGGTTGCTGAGAGCCGAAGAGGAGTCTCTGTAGCCTAACTGTTCCTTCAGGTCTTTCAGGGCCTCTGTTGGGCTCTCCTCTATCAGTTGCACCCCGTCCCCGTGGGGGTCCGCTACAGGGGGGCAGACATTAAGGTCAGAAGTTAGAGGTCAGGTCAGAGAATGTCACATTTCAAAGGCATTTACTGTATGGAGACACAGTCGCATATATACGATGACCAATTCCAATATTGTGTTTGATCGCTTGTTTATGGGATTTGGTTAGAACAACATTACAACTGTACTCTATATAAAATTATAAACTGGGTGGTTCAAGACCTGAATGCTGATTGGCTGAAAGCCGTGGAATACCATGGGTATGACAAAAAACAGTTTTTTTTTTTACTGCTCTAATTACGTTGCTAACCAGTTTATAATAGAAATAACGCACCTTGGGGGTTTGTGGTGCACGGCTACTCCATGTTGCGCCATGCATAAGAACAGCCCGTAGCCATGGTACACTACATGCCCAAAAGTATGTGGACACCTGCTCGTTGAACATCTAATTTCAAAATGATGGTCATTTATATGGAGTTGGTCCGCTCTTTGCTGCTATAACAGTCTCCACTCTTCTGGGAAGGCTTTCCACTACATGTTGGAACATTGCTGCGGGGACTTGCTTCCATTCAGCCACAAGAGCATTAGTGAGGTCGGGCCCTGATGTTGGGCGATTAGGCATGGCTCACAGTTGACATTCCAATTCATCCCACGAGGGCATTGTCATGCTGAAACGGAAAGAGCCTTCCCCAAACTGTTGCCACAAAGTTAGAAGCACAGAATCGTCTAGAATGTCATTGATATACATATCCCTATAGATATCCCTTCACTGGAACTAAGGGGCCTTGCCCGAACCATGAAAAACAGCCCCAGACCATTATTCCTCCTCCACCAAACTTTACTATTGGCACTATGCATTCGGGCAGGTTCGTCCGTCGGACTGCCAGATGGTGAAGCACGATTCATCACTCCAGAGAATGCATTTCCACTGCTCCAGAGTCCAATGGCGGTGAGCTTTACACCACTCCAGCCGACGCTTGGCATTCCACATGGTGATCTATCTTAGGATTGTGTGCGACTGCTCGACCACGGAAACCCATTTCATGAAGCTTCAGTTCTTGTGCTGACGTTGCTTCCAGAGGCAGACTGGAACTCAATAGTGAGGGTTGCAACCGAGGACAGACAATGTTTACGCGATACGCGCTTCAGCACTCACCAGTCCCGTTCTGTGAGCTTGTGTGGCCTACCACTTCATGGCTGAGCCGTTGTTGCTCCTAGACGTTTCCACTTCACAATAACAGCACTTACAGTTGAACGGGGCAGCTCTAGCAGGGCAGAAACTTGACAAACTGACTTGTTGGAAAGGTGCATCCTATGACGGTGTCATGTTGAAAGTCACTGAGCTCTTCAGTAAGGCCATTCTACTGCCAATGTTTGTCTATTGAGAATGCATGGCTGTGTGCTCAATTTTATACACCTGTCAGCAACGGGTGTGGCTGAAATAGCCGAATCCACTAATTTGAAGAGGTGTCCACATACTTCTGTATATATTGGTCATATACCACAAAACCCTCAAGGTTCTTTATTTGAGCTGTTCTTTCCATAATATGGATTTGGTATTTTACCAAATAGGGCTAACTTCTGTATACCACCTTTATCTTGTCACAACACAACTGATTGGCTCAAAAGCATCAAGAAGGAAAGAAATTCCACAAATTAACTTTTATCAAGGCACACCTGTTAATTGAAATGCATTCCAGGTGACTACCTCATGAAGCTGGTTGAGAGAATGCCAAGATTGTGCAAAGTTGTCATCAAGGCAAAGGGTGGCTACTTTGAAGAATCTCAAATATAAAATATATTTTGATTTGTTTATTTTATTTATTTAACCTTTATTTAACTGGGCAAGTCAGTTAAGAACAAATTCTTATTTACAATGACGGCCTAGGAACAGTTTAACACTTGTTTGGTTACTACATGATTCCATATTATTGTTATTTCATAGTTTTGATGTCTTCACTATTATTCTACAATGTAGAACATTTTTTTAAATAAAGAAAAACCCTGGAATGAGTAGGTGTGTCCAAACTTTTGACTGGTACTGTATATCGTTTTTTTGGTCTTTTTTATCATTTGGGTTTATCAGAGTTCTGCTGTAGGATTTAACTCATGGTCTAGAAACCTTTCCCTCTATTTTCTGCCTGCCTCTCTGCCTCTCTCTCTCTCTGCCTCTCACTCACTGCCACTCTGCCTCTCACTCTCTGCCACTCTGCCTCTCACTCTCTGCCTGCCACTCTGCCTCTCACTCTCTGCCTGCCACTCTGCCTCTCACTCTCTGCCTGCCACTCTCCCTCTCACTCTCTGCCTGCCACTCTCCCTCTCACTCTCTGCCTGCCACCATCCCTCTCACTCTCTGCCTGCCACTCTCCCTCTCACTCTCTGCCTGCCACTCTCCCTCTCACTCTCTGCCTGCCACTCTGCCTCTCACTCTCTGCCTGCCACTCTGCCTCTCACTCTCTGCCTGCCACTCTCTGCCTGCCACTCTGCCTCTCACTCTCTGCCTGCCACTCTGCCTCTCACTCTCTGCCTGCCACTCTCCCTCTCACTCTCTGCCTGCCACTCTGCCTCTCACTCACTGCCACTCTGCCTCTCACTCTCTGCCACTCTGCCTCTCACTCTCTGCCTGCCACTCTGCCTCTCACTCTCTGCCTGCCACTCTGCCTCTCACTCTCTGCCTGCCACTCTGCCTCTCACTCTCTGCCTGCCACTCTCCCTCTCACTCTCTGCCTGCCACTCTGCCTCTCACTCTCTGCCTGCCACTCTCCCTCTCACTCTCTGCCTGCCACTCTCCCTCTCACTCTCTGCCTGCCACTCTCCCTCTCCCTCTCTGCCTGCCACTCTGCCTCTCACTCTCTGCCTGCCACTCTCCCTCTCACTCTCTGCCTGCCACTCTGCCTCTCACTCTCTGCCTGCCACTCTCCCTCTCCCTCTCTGCCTGCCACTCTGCCTCTCACTCTCTGCCTGCCACTCTGCCTCTCACTCTCTGCCTGCCACTCTCCCTCTCACTCTCTGCCTGCCACTCTGCCTGCCACTCTGCCTGCCACTCTGCCTGCCTCACTCTCTCTGCCTGCCTGCCTCTCTCTGCCTGCCTGCCTCTCTCTGCCTGCCTGCCTCTCTCTGCCTGCCTGCCTCTCTCTGCCTGCCTGCCTCTCTCTGCCTGCCTGCCTCTCTCTGCCTGCCTGCCTCTCTCTGCCTGCCTCTCTCTGCCTGCCTCTCTCTGACATGATTGAGAGAGTTCAAGGTGGTCTATTAATAACCAGTCTTCTGGTCCGGGAGTGAAGGTCTACAGAGAATCCATCAGAGCTCTGCTAATATAACAGCCCAGATACTCTGACAACTCTGGATAGAGGTAGCTGTATTCTGCTGTCCGCTACTTTATTTTACAGTATGGATGAATACAACCTTTTTGTATCAGGCCCTTGTCTTCCAATCCATTAGAGGATTTAGGGACTAAAAGGGGACGAACCCCAACTCTTCTTATCTAAGTCAGTCTGATTTAGCCTGCCGTTTAACACACACATTGTGAAATTCTTACGACACACTCCACCTTCACTTTCAACGCCATTCCCACCCAGTCTGAGGCCCGCCAGCCTATCAGTGACCCACTCCCAGACTACTCCCTGGTTGTGCTGACATAGCCTTACTGGGGTATATCTTTATTCCCTGTCCCCACCACACACACTCATCAGAGTTTAGCCAGAGTCAACACTCCCCCAGAGCTCCCTCCATCCCTCTCAAAAACAACAATTAGGAAAAACGACCCACTGAGCCACATAGAGAGACACCATGAAGGATCCGGAAACATCTCTTATATCCCATTTCCTCCCTTTAGCACAACAGTGACAATGGTTCTATCCTCTGTTTCCTCTGGTGGCAAATAGGGACATAAACCAGAGGCCTCTCTACAGTATCTGTCTGGGCTGTGTTACTGTGTTATCCCAACCTGACAATGTCTGGCATCCGGAGAGACAGAAATTGTGCCTCACACAGGCAGCCCTGCTGGCTGTCCCCTTCTCCCATTCAGGTGGGGCTGTTATCAGGGCTGGACGGTTACTCATTGACAAACTGAGGTTGAGATATCCACACTGAGTGTCTAGTCATATGTTGGACTAGGAATCATTCAGTGGTTACTTGGTTACTTTCATTTTGTGCACATCTATCAGTTACAAATACATGTCAGTACATACAACAAGTAGGTCACATGGGAGAGAGGCTTTGTGCTGTGAGGTGTTGCTTTATTTGTTTTTTAAACCAGGTTTGCTGTTCACTTGTGCTTTATAAGATGGAAGGGAATTCCATGCACTCATGGCTCTGTATATTACTGTACATTTTCATGAATTTGTTCTGGACCCCAGGTAGCATGTCTGGTGGGGCAAGTATGTGTGTCAGTACTTTGTGTAAGTTGAGTATGCAAACAATTTGGAATATCCAACACATTAATGTTTATTATAAAAACAAAAAGTGACGCAGTCAAGTCTTTCCTCAACTCTCAGCCATATTAGCCCTCTGGGCCAGCTGCAGCTTAACTAGCTCTTTCTTTGCAGCACTTGACCATATGACTGGACAATAATCAAGATAAGATAAAACTAGAGCTTGCAGGACTTGCTTTGTGGAGTGTGGTGTCAAAAAAGTGTGTGTTTGTATGTGCGTGTGTGTGCGTGTGCGTGCGTGTGTGTGCGTGCGTGCGTGCGTGCGTGCGTGTGTGTGTGTTTGGGGGGGTTTACCTGTTAGAGCGCTGATGTGTTCGCTGGAGTCGTCTTTGCTTAGCCCCTCCTCCTCTGTGATGTGGGACATGGGGACATTGAGACTCAAGCTGTCCTCATCTGAAGGCTGAAACATCCACACAGCTCAGTTACCAGAAACACTAGCAAACATTTCTGTTCCAGAAACCAAATCAAAGCATCTCTACAACTGCTACAACGTAACCGTATGTATTTCAGTCAGAATAAGCCAAATGTTTCAGCTACAAAAAAAAGATTTCAACATACTGGTGAACAGATACTCATAATTGGGTTCTCTTCAACAACACGTCCCAAACGCGTCGTTCTAGAGAACTGTCGTGTCATACCTGACAATATCCATCTTATTCATTACTTTGATCACCACAAAACACAGTGATGTCATGGTGAACAAGTGTATATGAAAGTAAGAAAGAAAAAAAGAACAAACAAATGATAGAAAGATATCAGGCTGTGGCTGTGTGCTCAACTGAGTCCAGAGCGGCTTTGAAGAGCTGGTGACTATTCAACATCACCAGGCAGATGTGTTCTTTCTTGCATAACCTTACATTCATGTACATTTCTAAACGTTCAACTTATGACGCAAAACAAAAACAATGTTTTTTTTTTGTTTGTTAATGCATACTATAGAATACACAATGCATATGTTACACAAATACAGTATGTGCATGCATGAGTGTAAGCGTGTGCATGCATGCAAGTGAACACACACACACAAACACCCCCTTCATCCTACCTCGGTGGCAGACAGTCTCTTGTCCCCGTTGTCGCTGCCAACTCCTGAGTCAGTGTCCTGTTTCTTATTCTGGTCAATGTCCTCCGTGCTGAGAAGAGAGGGGTGAGGGTGAGAGAGAAGGATTATGGGATGGTCAGGGTCAGGAGGTAAAAAGGCACGCGGAGAAGAGAGGAAAGAGGAGAAAATGACAGATAGCAGCGTCTAATCGCTCCGATCACACAGACACAGCAGGACTGTCACTCTCTCTTTTTCTCTCGCTCTCTCTCACACACACTCAGATGCTCTCATAAACTCTCACACACACACACACACACATACACACACACACACACACACACACAGAAGCTACCTTCAAGGGAAGTGATCTACTAACGGAGTCTCCAGACAAATGAACGGTGATGTGGTCTGAGATACACTTCTCACACACACAGATGCACGCACGCACGCACGCACACACACACACACACACACACACACACACACACACACACACACACGTCTCGTTGTTTCTAGGCCACCTACATTTGCATCCCTAGGGAGCATGCTCACTGATCACTGTGAAGCATATGGCATATCTGTCCTTATCTTCATTCATATCTATCCCATTCTGGCCTCACACCTTCTCAATCATTATCATCATTCAATATACCAGTCATAAGAGAGTCCATGTGAATGTAGTTCTACTGGAACACTGGACAAGTCTGTTGGGTTCCAGTACTGTGGGTCTCTCTATGGCTGTATTATAAATAGTTCCACTGCTCTTTTCCTCTATTGCCAGTGTGTGTATGTGAGAGGGATGTGAATGTGAGTCTCTAAGCTCTCCCGGACAAAAGGAACCATTTTCCTGCCCACGCGTTGCAGTGGGGTGGGTTATAGGGGTGGGGGCTGGCATTAAAAGGGCACATTCAAGGGCCCAGGTTTCCAGTCTAGAGGCACGGTTTCGACTGCTCCTACAGTCTTGCTTTCGGTACTGCAATTTAACTGATGCCCAGCCCAGAAAGACAACTTCCATTGATGGCCACAAAGAGAAGGGAGATATGAAAATTCCTAATAAGACCTTTGTAATAATCACCTTTGTACACAAACCATCCATTGAATTATTCAAATAATTGTCATGAGGCAAAAAACATTTCCATCACCCACAGCCGAAGATATTAACATTTTATATTCATCCCATGTCTGCCATGCATTTGGATGATGTGATGTCGTCGTCGCTGCTCAAGCTGCTCCCTTTGCACGCTGAATGCTAGTGCGCATGTGATGTTGGTCCGTGTAAACCGGATGCAACCCAGATATAGACGTCCATAAATCAGCGTATGTGAACATGAGAAGATTACCTTGAAAACAACGGTCAGGCATCTTGAAGGCAGTACTGTATACCTCAGTAGACACATTACAGAACATAAGATCCTCCCTCCCTGCAAAACACTCTCATACACACAGAGAGGAAGGCTCAGCCACAGCACTAAAATGGAAAACAGACCTGGGTTCAAATACATTTGTATTTGGGTATCTGGTATTTAAAGAACTTTTTCTGTGTATTGGAGTATTTTCAAATACAAAGCCCAAAACAAGTACTTTTATTTGAGTATTTGAATGGTAATTATTATTATGTATTGTTTTGTTTATTTTTTTTTATTATTTTGTATTTTTTAGGGGGCAGATCAGCTTCCATCAATGTAATTGTCTGCATCATTTCCAATCCCCCATATATTTGTTTGTAAATATATACCATATATATAAAATATACAATGCATTCGGAAAGTGTTCAGACCATCTCCCTTTTTTCCACATTTTGTTACATTACAGCCTTATTCTAAAATTGATGAAATAACTTTTTCTTCATCAATCTACACACAATACCCCATAATAACAAAGCAAAAACAGGTTTTTAAAAATGTAAACTTATTTACATAAGTATTCAGACCCTTTCCTATGAGACTCAGAATTGAGCTCAGTTGCATTGTGTTTTCATTGATCATCCTTGAAATGTTTATACAAATTGATTGGAGTCCACCTGTGGTAAATTCAACTCATTGGACATAATTTGGAAAGGCACACACCTGTCTATATACGGTCCCACAGTTCACAGTGCATGTCAGAGCAAAAACCAAGCCATGAGGTCAAAGGAATTGTCCATAGTGTTCCGAGACAGGATTGTGTCGAGGCACAGACCTGGGGAAGGGTACCAAAAAATATCTGCACCATTGAAGGTCCCCAAGAACACATTGGCCTCCATAATTCTTAAATGGAAGAAGTTTGGAACCACCGGCCAAACTGACCAATCGGGGGAGAAGGGCCTTGGTCAGGGAGGTGACCAAGATCCCGATGGTCACTCTGAATGAGCTCCAGAGTTCCTCTGTGGAGATGGGAGAACCTTCCAGAAGGACAGCCATCTCCGCAGCACTCCACCAATCAGGCCTTTATGATAGTGTGTAAAAAGGCACTCCTCAGGCACTCCTCAGTAAAAAGGCACATGACAGCCCGCTTGAAGTTTGCCAAAGGGTACCTAATGACTCTCAGACCATGAAAAACAAGATTCTCTGGTCTGATGAAACCAAGATTGAAACTAAGAACTCTTTGGCCTGAATGCCAAGTGTCACGTCTGGAGGAAACCTGGCACCATCCCCACGGTGAAGCATAGTGGTGGCAGCATCATGCTGTGGGGATGTTTTTCAGTGGCAGGGACTGGGAGACTGGTCAGGATCGAGGGAAAGAATAACGGAGCAAAGTACAGAGAGATCCTTGATGAAAACCTGCTCCAGTGTGCTCAGGACCTCAGACTGGGGTGAAGGTTGAACTTCCAACAGGACAATGACCCTAAGCACACAGCCAAGACAATGCAGGAGTGGCTTTAGGACAAGTCTCTGAATGTCCTTGAGTGGCCCAGCCAGAGCCCGGACCTGAACCCGATCAAACATCTCTAGAGAGTCCTGAAATTAGCTGTGCAGCGATGCTCCCCATCCAACCTGACAGAGCTTGAGAGGATCTGCAGAGAAGAATGGGTGAAACTCCCCAAATACAGGTGTGCCAAGCTTGTAGCGTCATACCCAGGCACTTGTCATCTCCCGTCTGGATTACTGCAACTCGCTGTTGGCTGGGCTCCCTGCCTGTGCCATTAAACCCCTACAACTCATCCAGAACGCCGCAGCCCGTCTGGTGTTCAACTTTCCCAAGTTCTCTCACGTCACCCCGCTCCTCCGCTCTCTCCACTGGCTTCCAGTTGAAGCTCGCATCCGCTACAAGACCATGGTGCTTGCCTACGGAGCTGTGAGGGGAACGGCACCTCCGTACCTTCAGGCTCTGATCAGGCCCTACACCCAAACAAGGGCACTGCGTTCATCCACCTCTGGCCTGCTCGCCTCCCTACCTCTGAGGAAGTACAGTTCCCGCTCAGCCCAGTCAAAACTGTTCGCTGCTCTGGCACCCCAATGGTGGAACAAACTCCCTCACGACGCCAGGTCAGCGGAGTCAATCACCACCTTCCGGAGACACCTGAAACCCCACCTCTAAGGAATACCTAGGATAGGATAAAGTAATCCTTCTAACCCCCCCCCTTAAAAGAGTTAGATGCACTATTGTAAAGTGGTTGTTCCACTGGATATCATAAGGTGAATGCACCAATTTGTAAGTCGCTCTGGATAAGAGCGTCTGCTAAATGACTTAAATGTAAATGTAAATGTAAATACCCAAGAGGACTCGAGGCTGTAATCGCTGCCAAAGGTGCTTCAACAAAGTTCTGAGTAAAGGGTCTGAATACTTATGTAAATGTGAAATTTCAGTTAAAAATATATATATAAACCTTCGGGGCCTCCCGAGTAGCGCAGCGGTCTGAGACGTCACTACACAACCGGGTTCGATCCCGGGCTGTATCAAAACCTGGCCGTGATTCGGAGACCCATAGGGCGGCGCACAATTGGCCCAGCATCGACCAGGTTAGGGGAGGGTTTTGCTGGGGGGAGCTTAACTTGGCTCATCGCGCTCTAGCGACTCCTTGTGGTAGGCCGGGCCCCTGCCAGGTGAACTCAGTGTTTCCTCCGACACATTGGTGCGGCTGGCTTCCGGGTTAAGTGGACGGGTGTTAAGAAGCGCGGTTTGGCGGATCATGTTTCGAAAGAGGCATGACTCGACCTTCGCCTCCCGAGCCCGTTGGGGAGATGAGACAAGATCGCAAAAACCATCAATCGCTACGATGAAACTAGCTCTCATGAGGGCCACGACAGGAAAGGAAGACCCAGAGTTACCTCTGCTGCAGAGAATAAGTTCATTAGAGTTAACCGTACCTCAGATTGCAGCCAAAATAAATGCTTCACAGAGTTCAAGTAACAGACACATCTCAAAATTAGCTGTTCAGAGGAGACTGTGTGAATCAGGCCTTCATTTATTTAGAATTGAAGGCACACTTAACCAGTATCGCTACCACAGCATTCTGCAGCGATACGCCATCCCATCTTGTTTTCTCTTAGTGGGACTATCATTTGTTTTTCAACAGGACAATGACCCAATACACCTACAGGCTGTGTAAGGGCTATTTGACCAAGAAGGAGAGTGATGGAGTGCTGCATCAGATGACCTGGCCTCCCCAATCACCCGAACTCAATCCAATTGAGATAGTTTAGGATGAGTTGGACTGCAGAGTGAAGGAAAAGCAGCCAAGAAGTGCTCAGCATATGTGGGAACTCCTTCAAGACTGTTGGAAAAGCGTTCCAGGTGAAGCTGGTTGAGAGAATGCCAAGAGTGTGCAAAGCTGTCATCAAGGCAAAGGATGGCTACTATGAAGAATCTCAAATATACAATATATTTTGATTTGTTTTACACTTTTTTGGTTACTACATGATTCCATATGTGTTGATGTCTTCACTATTATTCTACAATGTAGAAAATAGTAAAAAAATAAAGAGAAACCCTGTAATGAGATGCTGTGTCCAAACTTTTGACTGGTGCTGTACATTTTTTATATATATTTTCCATTATTATTTACCCCTAACCCTACCATCCATCCCCTAATTGGAGTAAACTAATGCACAACAACTCTTAGTCATCTAATCTTCTACTTCCAGCTTTTACATACTATATACATTTTACTGACACAGTATAGTTTACAATTGTTATCTTTTGTTTGTTTGTAGTCCCATCCTTCAGCTCCACTCAACCCCTCCCATCTATCTCTGAAGACCATCGAGTTTTGATTTCTATTTGCCATATCTTTTTCAACTGTGCTGTGATGTTTCACAAAAGTTCTGAACCTTTCTATCTCATAGATTCTACATATTGTAAATTAAAGATACATTTTTTTGCTAAGAGTATTATTATATTATTAATCGAATGACTATGACTTTTTAAATCACCCAGCAGTGCTATTTGCAGAGTTAGCTCCGGGTAAATGTTGCAATTCTTCTGCCATTCTTGAACCTGCGACCAAAAACAAGCTACATATGGACAGTACCAAAACAAATGATCTAATGATTCTGTTTCTTCGCAACAAAATCTGCAGAGCTGGGATGGTTGTATCCCCCATATATATAACATTATATTAGTTGCAAGACTTTTGTATAATCATTTAAATTGAAAAACTAAGTTTTATCTGGTGTATTAGTTCATGGTTAGTTGAATGGTTATTTGTAAAAACCAAATAGTCTGACAAATTGTATTTGACAATCTTCAAATACTTATTTCAAATACTATTTTCAAACACCTGGGTTAAATGCATGGGAGTGTATATGCGTCAGTGTATTTGAGTATTTCAATATACTTTCAAAGTGCATTTCCAAATACATTTTAATGTTCAACTACCTGTCTTTTCAAATAAAATATATCTGAATACCTACTTCAAATGTATATGAAAGTAATTGAGACACTTGAAATAGTATTTGAACCCAGGTCTGATGGAGAATCTGGCACAATACACAGTGGTAAATCAGTGGTCCTGGAGAGCCAAAGTGTGTGCAGGCTTTTGAACCAGCCCAGCACTAACAGTTGCCTCCGTTAGGGTTGGCATAGCAACTCACCTGCCGGTGGCGGGTCGTGATAGGCTGAGGCGCTCCATGACAGGCAGGTAGAGAGAATCAGGCATCTTGTCACTTCGACATGCCTCGATGCTCAGGTACTTAAATATGTGAACTTTGCCTTTCATGCAGATCTAGAAAACAGATCATCAGTGGGTGAATTAGAGCAAGTAGATGACAGATACAAAAGTAGAAGGTACACAAATAGCAGAACACAGAGACGTATGATGAATGCTATATTCCATTGCTCCGTATGTCATGCAAAGCTGTGGAGACAGCCGTAGCCCCAGACCGACCTGTGCAGGGGGGCTCTGTAGGGGGTTGTTCTCCAGCTGTAGGTTCTGGAGCTGGGCCATCTTCCTGTAGCTCACTGGGATGGTAGACACCTTGTTACAGGAAAAGTCAAACTTCACCAGGGGAAGCTCCGCCAAGTCTGAGGGACGAACACACAGTCCCTAGAGTTAGAGGAGTAATTGTTGTTGTGTGTGTGTGTGTGTGTGTGTGTGTGTGTGTGTGTGTGTGTGTGTGTGTGTGTGTGTGTGTGTGTGTGTGTGTGTGTGTGTGTGTGTGTGTGTGTGTGTGTGTGTTTGTTTGTGCACTGGGATCATCAGACAGAACTTTTCCCCACTAAAAACCCACAGAGCCCAGCAGAGGCAGCCCTGATACTTCAAGACTCCCTCAATGCCAAAGTTCGGCTAACGTGGACCTTGCCAAAAGTTAAAAATAAACTGGAGGAACGTATCCTAGGCGCTAAGCTCAGCACAAACCACTATGACCCAGTCAATATGAGAGAAGAGACAATGTTAGGAAACAGAAGAAAACCACAGACTTACATTGGAAAATACTGATAAAATAAATAGCAGCTATTAGGCTGGGTGTAACTGGTGTAGCTTTGTCGTATCACATGCATTTTATGGGAAAAATGGGACAAAGTATTCCTGAAATCAGATAGATAGAGAAAATAGACAGTGAGAGGTCAATGACAGAGAGTGAGAAAGAGTGAGAGAGAGTAACAGAGAAATAGTAACAAAGACAGAGCGAGAGAGTCTCAGCAATTGTGTGCCAGCAACACATTCCCCAAGAGGTCGTAATTCAAGCAAAACAATTATGACTTTATCTCTCTGACAACCTTTTCAAATTAAAATCCCTCTGAGACGACAGAGATAATCTTAGCTGGGAGGCCATGAAGGAGAGCCCCAAATATTATTTTTAAAACCAACCAGCAGAGTACACTACTTCTCTTAATTAGCTGAAATGAGAAAGTCTCGTACGTCCTCTTCCCTCAAGGTCACCCCTTAGAATAACTTCTATGAGGGATTTTTTTTACCATCATTCAGTATAACAAGGGGGAAATCTCAACAATATTTTCATCATCCATATCACCTACTGTATAGGTAACAACAAAAAAACAACAAAGAAACACTTTTTGGCAGGTCAACTACAATCATTTTGTGCTTTGATGGCCCAGCTAGGGGGTCTCTCCAAAATACATTTAAGGAGTGATGCCCCAAAAGTTCAACAAACAATCTAAAACTATATTTCCCAACATCCCCCATCCTCCCCAGGGCTCTCGTCCAATGCCCTGTCTCCACTCCTGTCCTCCACCCATGGGATCATCCATATCACCTACTGTATAGGTAACAACAAAAAAACAACAAAGAAACACTTTTTGGCAGGTCAACTACAATCATTTTGTGCTTTGATGGCCCAGCTAGGGGGTCTCTCCAAAATACATTTAAGGAGTGATGCCCCAAAAGTTCAACAAACAATCTAAAACTATATTTCCCAACATCCCCCATCCTCCCCAGGGCTCTCGTCCAATGCCCTGTCTCCACTCCTGTCCTCCACCCATGGGAGTCGAGCCGCCTGGCCAGATCCAAGCTCATCAATCAAACCCAGAGAGGATAGATGGAGCATCTGCAGCATGATCAGAAATCACAGACTGTAAATCTACAACAGAGACGCAGCCGGGGAAAATATGTAGGAAGAATGTTCAGAATAATACTCGTCCACCATTCAGACAACGAGAGGTTGCCAGGTTCTGACAGACGATGGGCGGCATCTCTGGGACTTAGAGAGCTCTCCTGTCACATATGTATTTTATTCTATAGCAGTGTTTCCCAACTCCAGTCCTTCAGTACCCCCAACAGCACACCTTTTTGTTGTAGCCCCGGACAGGCACACCTGATTCAACTTGTCAACCTATCATCAAGCCCTCAATGAGCACACATTTTCTGAGGGCTACAACAAAAATGTGTGCTGTTGGAGGTACTTAAGGACTGGAGTTGGGAAACACTGCTCTGCTAGACATCTCAACTCACAAAGATTAGTACTGCTCAATACCCCTGGGCCATGAGACATACCTGGAGACTGGATCATAGACACCATAAATCTGTCTTAGACACAGACACAGTTATTGTAGATCTGTCTGGCTCTTATTTGGCTGGGCTTGCAATACAGCATGGAGTAGATTGATATTTTCTAGACGCACCTGTGGAAGTTTTCCTGTTCACAAGAGTTTAACCTCTTGTGAACAGAGGTTAAACTCACCTTCAGGAAGGACACAGAGCAGGTTCCTGCGGACGTTGAGTTCTCGGAGGGCCTTGAGTCGGCCGATGTGACGGGGCAGAGCAGTGATCTCATTACAGCTCACATCCTGTAGGGGGCACAACGCACAGCGTTAACTCAAACACATATATCACTTTCTGGTGCGTGTGCAGGATTTTGGTAACTAATCAAGGTAATGATGAGCAGCAGATTAGTAGAATCAGGTGTGTTAGAGAAGGTCTGGTCTGTAAACCCAGTAGCTCTCCAGGAGGATGGTTGGTCACCCCTGGTGTACAGAAGCTATGGTAAGGGGTTTATGTGGCTCATGACACATCCCTATTACAGCCACACTGCTTCCTATTCCACTGGTCTAGCCTGTCTCCTCACATGGAGTCAAACAAAGTCTCCACTCCTCCCCTGTTTCCTGTTTGCAGGCAGCGCTTGCTCCATTAGGGCTGGTTCCATTCATTTCACCCCTCAGTGAAGAACAGTACAGTTACGTAAGGCTAAGCTTGGCCAGGAACTCACACAGGAAACTAAGAGCTGAGTCTGACACTGGCATTTAGAGGGAGAGAGAGAGAAAGTCTTACCAGCTCCATGAGGCTCCTGAGCTGACCGATGGCCTCAGGTATACACACCAGCTTGTTGTTGCTGGCATTGAGGACTCGTAGGGGCAACCCACACAGGCAGGCTGGCAGAGCACACAGCTGGTTCCGACTGTGAATACACACAGCTATATATTATTACACACAGCCTGGGACAGCATGACGACTGACACTGAGAGATGCAGATCAGAGAGAGATGAATGGGATGTCCAGAGTGTCACCCATCTAGAGCTGACAAAGATCCATGTGGATGGAAACTTCAATAAAGGTGTCAGATGAGATGTGTGTTGGACCTTATTCATGGATATATCCAATGGGAGGAAGACTTGTTAAGCAGCTTTTGTTTACATAGGAAAATAGACATTTTAATATTTTATAAACCAATTCAACTTAAGAGGGAGAAGGCAAAGAGCACTATCTGCATTGTAACAATGTGTTGTGGACCGATCCACTGAGCGGGTCGCCACCACCAGCCAAAAGGAGGAGTGGTCCAAGTGGTCCAAGAACGAGGGGTGTTTTAGCTCTTCGGTCATGCCCGCTTGAGTGTGATTTCTCTGTTGGGATGTGGGAAGGTGAGCAGAGGTGAGGGTTTAGGGGTATGTCAGGTATGGACACTCAATGCTATGGGTTGTCTCTACTATGTATGCTGCTGGGGGGGAGCAGGATAACTTAAATAGCCATTCCTTATGTTCAGGTCGCATTGGCTTTCAGTCGGTCAGTTAGCCAGTCAGTCAATAGGCCTACGTTGTCTGTAGCGTAGACTCAACAAGGAACACTATTTGGCTATGACGCGAGGCGCTGTAGTAGTAACGGGACCCCCTGTGGTCCCGTGTGGCTCAGTTGGTAGAGCATGGCGCTTGCAACGCCAGGGTTGTGGGTTCATTCCCCACGGGGGGACCAGGATGAATATGTATGAACTTTCCAATTTGTAAGTCGCTCTGGATAAGAGCGTCTGCTAAATGACTTAAATGTAAATGTAAATGTGTTGCATAATGGTATTCATATTTACATTACACGAGTCAGTGAGTCAGTGTTTATGACTGTTTGTGTCTAGTGTAGTGTAAGAAACAGAATGCCCTATGGGGACAAACTACTCATTAGCTTTCCCATAAACACGTCCTCTCCCAGCACTGTACTGTACTTATGCAAAACATAAACACACACAACCTGAATCTCAATCTAGTTCAGTCCAGCATGACAAAACAGCCACCAAACCCTCCAAAAACCCTTAATAAAAACAGGATTGTGGTGTTCCCTCCCTGGCTTACACTAGCAGTTAGCCAAAATGCTTTAAAACAATCCAAATCCTTTCATAAACAGAGCAGAACACCTCCAAACAGTTTAAACCTCTCATAAAACAGGCTTCTGGTGTTCTGTCTCCGGCTTACAGCTACAGTTAGCCAGCACACGGCAGGGGGTCAGTGGCTGGGAGAGAGGCCTTTTAACATTGACAGAGCAGAGTATGAGCAGAGTGGTTTACAGATGACCCCAGAGAAAATAAGTTCTCCACTCCACAACAAAGGCTACAAATGATCCTGGAAATGACCCATCGGTACACACACAAACATGCGCTTTGTTTTTCTATCCTCGTGGAGACCAAAAATTGATTTACATTCAGAATCCTACTTTCCCTAAACCCTAACCCTAAACTTTAGGTCCCCACAAGGATAGAAGAACCAACCCATTGACACATACACACAGAGACACACACATGCAAAACCATGAGGCTGCGAAACTCCTCTGACTCAGCACTGGCAGGAATATTACGGAAATGAAATCAAATTGAGTTTATCCAGCTGTTCCCACACACACAGTGGGTTCCTGTGTGTGTGTGTGTGTGTGTGTGTGTGTGTGTGTGTGTGTGTGTGTGTGTGTGTGTGTGTGTGTGTGTGTGTGTGTGTGTGTGTGTGTGTGTTTGCTGTGGGTTCCTGTGTGTGTATGTTTGCGTGTGTGCCTGCATGATTTCAAGTTCGCATGCATGTGTTGTAGTGTTGCATCAGATCTAGCTGTATCACTGTGCAGTCCAGGGGCTTGCCAAAGGCTCCACAAAGCCAGAGATGTCAAACACTGTCTCCGTCTCTGATCCAAGAGATTACAGCCGGAATGAGAATGTATAGACAACACTGGCTGAATCCAATAATGTTAGCTAGGTGTGATGGGTCTGCACTCAAAAAGATAAAGCTTACTTCATAGTGTACATAGTGACGTTTCAACTTTGCAGCCTTCTTCAGTGTGTAGGTAAAAATCGTTTTCATTCAAAACAGCATTAGCTAGCGTTAGCTAACTGTGTTAGCGGAATGGAACCCCCTGTGGAGTAGTAACATAACAACACACAGGCCAAGAGAGAGGAGCTAGGAGCTGTCAGCTAGGACCACACAAGAACCACATCACATCACTAGGCAAAAACACAATCATAAGGAGCACACACTACACTCCCACTACACTGCACTGCAGCTAGCACAACAGCACAAGCTAACACAATAGAGCAACAAGCTAGCATTACAATAGTTCACAGTAAAAGCTGACTGCCTAAATAAAAGCTAACAGGATGAAAGAACGTCACTCTAAAACGCAGCAATAGAAATCAGCAAACTCCATGACACAACATGATAACAACAGCTGGCAGCTCCAAACAGCCTTCATCTCATTTCCTAGACAACTTCAAAATAAGGTTGCTGTTTTTTCACATGTGCCAAAGCTCTATCTACACTAGTGGTCTAGATACTGTAGTTACTGTACCACCAACTGAACTTTGCTCTTCCCGGGGGATATCCCTGAAGTAGACCTATGGTCTCTTGAGTCTTCTCAAGTATCCTGTGTGGATAGGGCAAGTACCCCTGGTGGTCCAAGTACCCCTGGTGGTCCAAGTACCCCTAGTGGTCCTAGTACCCCTGGTGGTCCAAGTACCCCTAGTGGTCCTAGTACCCCTGGTGGTCCTAGTACCCATAGTGGTCCAAGTACCCCTAGTGGTCCTAGTACCCCTGGTTGCCCTAGTACCCCTGGTTGCCCTAGTACCCCTGGTGGTCCTAGTACCCATAGTGGTCCTAGTACCCCTGGTGGTCCTAGTACCCATAGTGGTCCAAGTACCCCTAGTGGTCCTAGTACCCCTGGTTGTCCTAGTACCCCTGGTTGCCCTAGTACCCCTGGTGGTCCTAGTACCCATAGTGGTCCTAGTACCCATAATGGTCCTAGTGCCCATAGTGGTCCTAGTACCCCTGGTTGTCCTAGTACCCCTGGTTGTCCAAGTACCCCTAGTGGTCCTAGTACCCCTGGTTGTCCAAGTACCCCTAGTGGTCCTAGTACCCCTGGTTGTCTTAGTACCCCTAGTGGTCCTAGTACCCCTAGTGGTCCTAGTACCCCTAGTGGTCCTAGTACCCCTGGTTGTCCTAGTAATCCTAGTGGTCCTAGTACCCCTGGTTGTCCTAGTACCCCTGGTTGTCCTAGTACCCCTGGTGGTCCTAGTACCCCTAGTGGTCCTAGTACCCCTAGTGGTCCTAGTACCCCTGGTTGTCCTAGTACCCCTGGTGGTCATAGTACCCCTGGTTGTCCTAGTACCCCTAGTGGTCCTAGTATCCCTGGTTGTCCTAGTACCCCTGGTTGGGAAACACTGATCTAGACAACAAAGAGCTTTCATTCTCTTTCCACCATGATACAGGCCAGTAACAGGACGATCCTAAAAATAAAGCAGTCATTTTTACGTGTTCCTGGTGCAGACATGGAGAGCGTTTTCTATTTCCTGTTTTGACTGCGATATGAAAAGCTACACATTTAAATGAGATTATCTGTCGGTGTCTCCATGGCATCCAATAACATTCCTGTCTAGTGGTGTAAAACACATCCCCTGGTGCTGTCACCGGGGCACTCACATCACATTATACTCAGACACACACGCGCATGCACGTTACACTACATCAGCTAACGCCAACTGAGGCTCAGTGATGAGAAGATAAACTAGACATCCTCTCCCTTCAGATGTAGCATTTAGATAACTAATTACTTATTAAATTACTAATTAACTTAACCTGAGTGTTATGACCGCAACACAACATGCCTGCCTGCCTGCCTGCCTGCCTGCCTGCCTGCCTGCCTGCCTGCCTGCCTGCCTGCCTGCCTGCCTGCCTGCCTGCCTGCCTGCCTGCCTGCCTGCCTGCCTGCCTGCCTGCCTGCCTGCCTGCCTGCCTGCCTGCCTGCCTGCCTGCCTGCCTGCCTGCCTGCCTGCCTGCCTGCCTGCCTGCCTGCCTGCCTGCCTGCCTGCCTGCCTGCCTGCCTGCCTGCCTGCCTGCCTGCCTGCCTGCCTGCCTGCCTGCCTGCCTGCCTGCCTGCCTGCCTGCCTGCCTGCCTGCCTGCCTGCCTGCCTGCCTGCCTGCCTGCCTGCCTGCCTGCCTGCCTGCCTGCCTGCCTGCCTGCCTGCCTGCCTGCCTGCCTGCCTGCCTGCCTGCCTGCCTGCCTGCCTGCCTGCCTGCCTGCCTGCCTGCCTGCCTGCCTGCCTGCCTGCCTGCCTGCCTGCCTGCCTGCCTGCCTGCCTGCCTGCCTGCCTGCCTGCCTGCCTGCCTGCCTGCCTGCCTGCCTGCCTGCCTGCCTGCCTGCCTGCCTGCCTGCCTGCCTGCCTGCCTGCCTGCCTGCCTGCCTGCCTGCCTGCCTGCCTGCCTGCCTGCCTGCCTGCCTGCCTGCCTGCCTGCCTGCCTGCCTGCCTGCCTGCCTGCCTGCCTGCCTGTATTAGAGATATGACTAACGTACTTGCCTCAGTTACACGGTGGTGTGAGCATGAATGAAGAGATTAGAGACATGAAGTACAGAGACTACTGAGCTTGTCTCAGGTTGATGATGCATACAGCCGGCAGTAAAAAAACAGGTTAGCACTGATATGATGACTCTTTCTCTCTCCCTCTCTCTCCCTTTATGTCTCTCTCTCCTTCTCCCTACATATCTGTCTCTGTCTCTCTCTCTCCCTCTGCCCTTCTTTCTCTCTCGCTCACTCTCTCTCTCTGTTGGTCTCTGTCGATAGCTAGATAAAGAAGGAGTGGACACTGGAGAAAGATAGACTAAAACAGTTAGAGTGACCTGGGTATGACATCATAGCGTATTACACAAACACAGACAGACAGGATGTGTTGTTGCCTTGTGGTCCTGCCATGAGAATGGAAGTGGTGACATCAGCCCGTTGAGAGGTGTCGTGATGCGTGAAGGCTAACAAGCATGTCGGCCCTGGGGAACAGTTGGCACCAAACACCTGGGTCTTAACAAGCTGTTAAGAGTAGGTTCAAGTCTTACCTGAGGTTTAAGGAGGTGAGTGACTGTAGGTTGATGATGGTGTCAGGAATAGTTTTGATACAGTTGTGATAGAGGTTCAGCGATTCCAAGGCGACCAGGTGACACACCTCCAAGGGGACCTCCGCCAAACGATTCCTTGACAGGTCTGACGAGAGGGAGAGAGAGAAAGAAATAGGAAGAAGAGACAGATGTCACCTGCAGTTGTATACTAGTGCCACTAGGTGTCTCTCTCCCAAGCTCAGTACCTCCATACAACCCAGTTTACCAACAGGGAGAGAATAGCCTTAGAGGGGGACTGAGCTACGCTGTCCAAGGCTACAGGTTAGCACAAGACTTCCTGTATTCTTGGCTACGGTCTCACAACAGCGAATAACAATGATATCAGTTAGCTACTATGTTCACTGTTCAGATTAGCTCCACTCCACTGCTGCCCATTGTTCCATGGTGATTTAGCTCACGTCTATATGGAAGCCTGTATGACGTCATGGACACCACAATGGAAGGAAGTTCAGTTAAAAACAGCAACACTCAGAATCAAAATGCTACCCATAGTTGATCTTCCGTTCAAGCAAAACAGCTTCAGTGTGACTCAAAGTCCTGCTAGCACAAGTAGCACAAGTAGCGACTGAGGCCTGAAAATAACATTTTACATTTACATTTAAGTCATTTAGCAGACGCTCTTATCCAGAGCGACTTACAAATTGGTGCATTCACCTTATGATATCCAGTGGAACAACCACTTTACAATAGTGCATCTAACTCTTTTAAGGGGGGGGGGTTAGAAGGATTACTTTATCCTATCCTAGGTATTCCTTAAAGAGGTGGGGTTTCAGGTGTCTCCGGAAGGTGGTGATTGACTCCGCTGACCTGGCGTCGTGAGGGAGTTTGTTCCACCATTGGGGTGCCAGAGCAGCGAACAGTTTTGACTGGGCTGAGCGGGAACTGTACTTCCTCAGAGGTAGGGAGGCGAGCAGGCCAGAGGTGGATGAACGCAGTGCCCTTGTTTGGGTGTAGGGCCTGATCAGAGCCTGAAGGTACGGAGGTGCCGTTCCCCTCACAGCTCCGTAGGCAAGCACCATGGTCTTGTAGCGGATGCGAGCTTCAACTGGAAGCCAGTGGAGAGAGCGGAGGAGCGGGGTGACGTGAGAGAACTTGGGAAAGTTGAACACCAGACGGGCTGCGGCGTTCTGGATGAGTTGTAGGGGTTTAATGGCACAGGCAGGGAGCCCAGCCAACAGCGAGTTGCAGTAATCCAGACGGGAGATGACAAGTGCCTGGATTAGGACCTGCGCCGCTTCCTGCGTGAGGCAGGGTCGTACTCTGCGAATGTTGTAGAGCATGAACCTACAGGAACGGGTCACCGCCTTGATGTTAGTTGAGAACGACAGGGTGTTGTCCAGGATCACGCCAAGGTTCTTAGCACTCTGGGAGGAGGACACAATGGAGTTGTCAACCGTGATGGCGAGATCATGGAACGGGCAGTCCTTCCCCGGGAGGAAGAGCAGCTCCGTCTTGCCGAGGTTCAGCTTGAGGTGGTGATCCGTCATCCACACTGATATGTCTGCCAGACATGCAGAGATGCGATTCACCACCTGGTTATCAGAGGGGGGAAAGGAGAAGATTAATTGTGTGTCGTCTGCATAGCAATGATAGGAGAGACCATGTGAGGATATGACAGAGCCAAGTGACTTGGTGTATAGCGAGAATAGGAGAGGGCCTAGAACAGAGCCCTGGGGGACACCAGTGGTGAGAGCACGTGGTGCGGAGACAGATTCTCGCCACGCCACCTGGTAGGAGCGACCTGTCAGGTAGGACGCAATCCAAGCGTGGGCCGCGCCGGAGATGCCCAGCTCGGAGAGGGTGGAGAGGAGGATCTGATGGTTCACAGTATCAAAGGCAGCCGATAGGTCTAGAAGGATGAGAGCAGAGGAGAGAGAGTTAGCTTTAGCAGTGCGGAGCGCCTCCGTGACACAGAGAAGAGCAGTCTCAGTTGAATGACTAGTCTTGAAACCTGACTGATTTGGATCAAGAAGGTCATTCTGAGAGAGATAGCAGGAGAGCTGGCCAAGGACGGCACGTTCAAGAGTTTTGGAGAGAAAAGAAAGAAGGGATACTGGTCTGTAGTTGTTGACATCGGAGGGATCGAGTGTAGGTTTTTTCAGAAGGGGTGCAACTCTCGCTCTCTTGAAGACGGAAGGGACGTAGCCAGCGGTCAAGGATGAGTTGATGAGCGAGGTGAGGTAAGGGAGAAGGTCTCCGGAAATGGTCTGGAGAAGAGAGGAGGGGATAGGGTCAAGCGGGCAGGTTGTTGGGCGGCCGGCCGTCACAAGACGCGAGATTTCATCTGGAGAGAGGGGAGAAAGAGGTCAAAGCACAGGGTAGGGCAGTGTGAGCAGAACCAGCGGTGTCGTTTGACTTAGCAAACGAGGATCGGATGTCGTCGACCTTCTTTTCAAAATGGTTGACGAAGTCATCAGCAGAGAGGGAGGAGGGGGGAGGAGGGGGAGGAGGATTCAGGAGGGAGGAGAAGGTGGCAAAGAGCTTCCTAGGGTTAGAGGCAGATGCTTGGAATTTAGAGTGGTAGAAATTGGCTTTAGCAGCAGAGACAGAAGAGGAGAATGTAGAGAGGAGGGAGTGAAAGGATGCCAGGTCCGCAGGGAGGCGAGTTTTCCTCCATTTCCGCTCGGCTGCCCGGAGCCCTGTTCTGTGAGCTCGCAATGAGTCGTCGAGCCACGGAGCAGGAGGGGAGGACCGAGCCAGCCTGGAGGATAGGGGACATAGAGAGTCAAAGGATGCAGAAAGGGAGGAGAGGAGGGTTGAGGAGGCAGAATCAGGAGATAGGTTGGAGAAGGTTTGAGCAGAGGGAAGAGATGATAGGATGGAAGAGGAGAGAGTAGCGGGGGAGAGAGAGCGAAGGTTGGGACGGCGCGATACCATCCGAGTAGGGGCAGTGTGGGAAGTGTTGGATGAGAGCGAGAGGGAAAAGGATACAAGGTAGTGGTCGGAGACTTGGAGGGGAGTTGCAATGAGATTAGTGGAAGAACAGCATCTAGTAAAGATGAGGTCAAGCGTATTGCCTGCCTTGTGAGTAGGGGGGGAAGGTGAGAGGGTGAGGTCAAAAGAGGAGAGGAGTGGAAAGAAGGAGGCAGAGAGGAATGAGTCAAAGGTAGACGTGGGGAGGTTAAAGTCACCCAGCATCACAATGTGTGTGAGTGTGCATGTGTTCTTATATGTGTATTATCTGTGTATCACAGGAGGATGCTGAGGGGAGGACGGCTCATAATAATGGTTGGAACGGAGCAAATGGAATGGCATCAAACACCTGGAAACAGAGTTTGATGTATTTGATACCATTCCACTGATTCTGTTCCAGTCATTAACACAAGCCCGTTTTCCCCAATTAAGGTGCCACCAACCTCCTGTGGTGTGTATTTATAAAGACAAATCACCTACAGTGAATCTAGCATCACATTACGAGCACCTCATACTATACTACACATCTAATGAGACAGCTCCTGTTACGCTACAACAACATTCACACCATGGATGTTACCTGAGGGTGGCTTGGTATGGCATGACAGACAAATTAAGGCTCAAACTATTATTAGACACATATTAGGGTGTGGGGACGTCTGTGTGTGTGTTTGCAGGGCAGGCATTATGGGCTTTACAACGGTCATGTGATGCAACACTGATGATAACATGGCCTAGGGCAAATTCCCCCCCCAGGGTCAATCCCCAGACTGAAGTGTAAAAGCAGACTTTTATATACTCTCTCTCTCTCTCTCTCTCTCTCTCTCTCTCTCTCTCTCTCTCTCTCTCTCTCTCTCTCTCTCTCTCTCTCTCTCTCTCTCTCTCTCTCTCTCTCTCTCTCTCTCTCTCTCTCTCTCTCTCTCTCTCTCTCTCTCTCTCTCTCTCTCTCTCTCTCTCTCTCTCTCTCTCTCTCTCTCTCTCTCTCTCTCTCTCTCTCTCTCTCTCTCTCTCTCTCTCTCTCTCTCTCTCTCTCTCTCTCTCTCTCTCTCTCTCTCTCTCTCTCTCTCTCATATATTTCCGCTGAACCGCATCTCCCTGTGAAACAGAGATCTAACAACCCCTCCACCATCCCTCCTCATTTCCTACCTCCCACTCTCTCCTCCCTCTTTCTTGCTATCCATTGCTTTCACAAGCTCTCACTCATTCTCCCTCTCTCCATCTCTCCCTGCAGAGTTAGCCATCAACCCTCACACACTCAGTCAGCACATAGTTTAAATACATAGGCACACATAGGGGCCTCGTTAGTTTTAGACCTACAGTATATACTTACTTACGCAGACAGACACACTCAAACACAAATGTGTTTTGAAAGTGTGTGTGTAATGTCTGAAACACACAGAAGCCAATCAGTCAATACACAGCATGCTGAAAACTCCCCCAGAACCAGTACGGGAAATGAAGTGAACAATAATCCCCATGGGATGGATTCACCCTTAACACCATAGCTATACAATCAGATGGGCAGACACATATACATGTAGCCTACACAAACCCACGCAGGGAGTGGCCTATAACTATGTGACTCTATAAAAGGTATAATACAAGGTATGTGATGGAGAGGAAGCCGTGTGTGTGTAGGCAGTAAACAGTGTCATTATGAGTTATCAGAGACCAGACCTCTTTCACTAACATCTCCCTACAGAGAGCACTAAGAAACATGTTGCTTTACATCATTTCCACTCCTCCTTTATGTGAGACATTTGTAATGTCTTTATTCTTTTGGAACTTCTGTGAGTGTAATGTTTACTGATCATTTTTGTTTATTTCACTTTGGTATAATATCACAAGAAATTTGTGGGTGGTTTCAAAACTAGTTTTAATGACTCCAATCTGTATATATTTTTTTTACGATCGATAACGATAATTATCACGATATTAAGCAGAAAATGTTTAAAAGGTGCATATCTGCTTCAGATTCAAGCCTGTCAGAAGTAGAAGAACTCACAAATAACATTTTAACTCCACTTTTGTTTAAACTGTAAACCCTTACAAGTCATGAGCAAGAAATAAAATCACAGTTGAAGTTGGGGTAGTTGTTGTCTTACAAGTTACAAGCAAGAAAGACAAGTCTGTCTACGGTCTCTGGCTTTAAAGCTGCCCTATGGCAGGTCACTATGTTGCCACCTGTGTTAAAAACACTCTGAGGGGGAGCTGGTCGCAGGAATGCACAGGTAGTGCTTTGCCATGTGACTGACTTTGGGAAAGTTTTTGGGGTGGATCTTCCACCAGTCCAGTGGATTGGTTTCACTGTCAGCATCAGGAGACTGAAGGTAGCAGCTGAGTTCCTTTTCTACCAGCTGGATTTCAGTAAGACCTGTGGTGGTGGAGCATGGCTTTTTGAAAAAACTGCCCATTGACTTTCTCTTTTTAGCTGTCAGTTGTGGTGAAGCAGCAGCAACGTCTCCCTGTGCTGGGCTTGGGTTTTCATGTTTCTCATTGACCATCTCTGAGACAGCTCTCGCTTTTATGTGGCCCACCTTCTCCTCTTTGATGTAATGTTTTTTAAACCGAGGGTCGACCAACGAGGCTATGTCCAGGAGGTCATCTGTGGCTAGGTCATCATATTTCTCATTCAGATAGTCCATGACTATCGTTTTGATGGTTTGGGTGAGCTCTGTTTCACCATCATCAGGTTTCATGACCTCTGTATTGAACAGGTGTAGTACTAGCTTTAGGTAAGACACACTGACATAAGACTCACCAGACAGAGCATCTGTGAATTCTAGGAGTGGGGTCAATGCCTGGTTGATGGACTCAAGAACATCTATATCTGTATAAGTGGGAGCTAAGTGCCGGGTCTTCTTGTCACTGGACAAGACCTGTGAAATGGCTTTCTCCTGCTCCAGTACTCTTTGCACCGTCTTTTAACGTGATCCCCACCTGGTAGGCGACTCTGTCACCAACTTGTGCTGGGGTAGGTTGTGTTCTTTTTGAGCAACCGCCCTGTCTCTCTTCTTTTTACATGAATAGGAAAAGGCACCTACCCCTTTCTTACATACTCCAAATGCTCGATCCACCCATTTGTCTCTACCCACTCTCTCTAAGAGAAATCAAGAGATTTTAATCAAATAAAAAAATCACAATAATCCCTTTAGTTATGTACAAATGTAATATCTAACTTAATCAGTTGATGAAAAAATAAATCACATTTAGTTTAATCTAACCAATCACTTCAATATACACAATTGACAAGGTTACTTACCAATGGCCAAATGCAGACAATGTCCAAAACATTGTAGTCGGGTACATTTGTTGATTTGAGCGGCCTTCACCACGTTCACACCACTATCATTTGTTATGCAGACCTGTCTGTCTTGACTGAGTCCCCAGGAGGCGAGAGTGTCAATGATCCCCTCTGCTATAGCTTCAGTTGAACCCTTTTTAACAATCATTTCTTCGTTGGAAGCTGATCCTTCTCCATGGCTATCACTGCCACTGTTTTCGCCTAAAATCCCACATTTTTCGTGGTTAATAGTGGCTACGCCATCACTCGAGGTGGTAAGTGGTTTTACTGGGCGTATACCTCTCCACATGCATATTGTCATTTCTCTGCATGTTGACTCTATGTAAACCACACACCCTGAGGCTGCATTCATCGTAGCTGGGGATTTTAACAAGGCTAATCTGAAAACAAAACTCCCTAAATTCTATCAGCATATCGATTGTGCTACCAGGGCTGGTAAAACCCTAGATCATTGTTATTCTAACTTCCGCGACGCATATAAGGCCCTCCCCCGCCCTCCTTTCGGAAAAGCTGACCACGACTCCATTTTGTTGCTTCCAGCCTACAAACAGAAACTAAAACAAGACGTTCCCGCGCTCAGGTCTGTTCAACGCTGGTCCGACCAATCTGATTCCATGCTTCAAGACTGCTTCGATCACGTGGATTGGGATATGTTCCGCATTGCGTCCAACAACAACATTGACGAATACGCTGATTCGGTGAGCGAGTTCATTAGAAAGTGCATCAGCGACGTAATACCCACAGCAACGATTAAAACATTCCCAAAACCAGAAACTGTGGATTGATGGCAGCATTCGCGCGAAACTGAAAGCGCGAACCACTGCTTTTAACCAGGGCAAGGTGACCGGAAACATGACCGAATACAAACAGTGTAGCTATTCCCTCCCCAAGGCAATCAAACAAGCTAAGTGCCAGTATATAGAGACAAAGTAGAGTAGCAATTCAACAGCTCAGACACAAGAGGTAAGTGGCAGGGTCTACAGTCAATCCCGGAATACAAAAAGAAAACCAGCCCCGTCGCGGACCAGGATGTCTTGCTCCCAGACAGACTAAATAACTTTTTTGCTCGCTTTGAGGACAATACAGTGCCACTGACACGGCCCGCTACCAAAACCTGCGGGCTCTCCTTCACTGCAGCCGAGGTGAGTAAAACATTTAAACGTGTTAACCCTCGCAAGGCCGCAGGCCCAGACGGCATTCCCAGCCGCGTCCTCAGAGCATGCACAGACCAGCTGGCTGGTGTGTTTACGGACATATTCAATCAATCCTTATCCCAGTCTGCTGTTCCCACATGCTTCAAGAGGGCCACCATTGTTCCTGTTCCCAAGAAAGCTAAGGTAACTGAGCTAAACGACTACCGCCCCGTAGCACTCACTTCCGTCATCATGAAGTGCTTTGAGAGACTAGTCAAGGACCATATCACCTCCACCCTACCTGACACCCTAGACCCACTCCAATTTGCTTACCAACCCAATAGGTCCACAGACGACGCAATCGCAACCACACTGCACACTGCCCTAACCCATCTGGACAAGAGGAATACCTATGTGAGAATGCTGTTCATCGACTACAGCTCAGCATTTAACACCATAGTACCCTCCAAACTCGTCATCAAGCTCGAGATCCTTGGTCTCGACCCCGCCCTGTGCAACTGGGTACTGGACTTCCTGACGGGCCGCCCCCAGGTGGTGAGGGTAGGTAACAACATCTCCACCCCGCTGATCCTCAACACTGGGGCCCCACAAGGGTGCGTTCTGAGCCCTCTCCTGTACTCCCTGTTCACCCACGACTGCGTGGCCATGCACGCCTGCAACTCAATCATCAAGTTTGCGGACGGCACTACAGTGGTAGGCTTGATTACCAACAACGACGAGACGGCCTACAGGGAGGAGGTGAGGGCCCTCGGAGTGTGGTGTCAGGAAAATAACCTCACACTCAACATCAACAAAACAAAGGAGATGAATGTGGACTTCAGGAAACAGCAGAGGGAGCACCCCCCTATCCACATTGACGGGACAGCAGTGGAGAGGGAAGTAAGTTTTAAGTTCCTCGGCGTACACATCACGGACAAACTGAATTGGTCCACCCACACAGACAGCGTTGTGAAGAAGGCGCAGCAGCGCCTCTTCAACCTCAGGAGGCTGAAGAAATTCGGCTTGTCACCAAAAGCACTCACAAACTTCTACAGATGCACAATCGAGAGCATCCTGTCGGGCTGTATCACCGCCTGGTACAGCAACTGCTCCGCCCACAACCGTAAGGCTCTCCAGAGGGTAGTGAGGTCTGCACAACGCATCACCGGGGGCAAACTACCTGCCCTCCAGGACACCTACACCACCCGATGTCACAGGAAGGCCATAAAGATCATCAAGGACAACAACCACCCGAGCCACTGCCTGTTCACCCCGCTATCATCCAGAAGGCGAGGTCAGTACAGGTGCATCAAAGCAGGGACCGAGAGACTGAAAAACAGCTTCTATCTCAAGACCATCAGACTGTTAAACAGCCACCACTAACATTTAGTGGCTGCTGCCAACATACTGACTCAACTCCAGCCACTTTAATAATGGGAATTGATGGAAATGTATGTAAAAATGTATCACTAGCCACTTTAAACAATGCCACTTAATATAATGTTTACATACCCTACATTACTCATCTCATATGTATATACTGTACTCTATATCTTCTACTGCATCTTGCCATCTTTATGTAATACATGTATCACTAGCCACTTTAAACTATGCCACTTTGTTTATATACCCTACATTACTCATCTCATATGTATATACTATACTCTATACCATCTACTGCATCTTGCCTATGCCGTTCTGTACCGTCACTCATTCATATATCTTTATGTACATATTCATTTTCCCTTTACACTTGTGTGTATAAGGTAGTAGTTGTGGAATTGTTAGGTTAGATTACTCGTTGGTTATTACTGCATTGTCGGAACTAGAAGCACAAGCATTTCGCTACACTCGCATTAACATCTGCTAACCATGTGTATGTGACAAATACAATTTGATTTGATTTGATTTGCTGCTGCGTCACAGAGGTGAAATGGACTGCTGTACCTAATTATTCTATATCGACATTATTGAAAATTAATCTAAACGTTTTTATATTGTTATTGATTTAATCGCCCAGCCCTACCCAACCCCAACTATTACACCCGCCCAAAACACATCCTGCGACCTAAGAGGTATGTATCAGATGCTCAACATGCTCTGCTCACACCTACTGTGATGGTCCGGCCCTAAACCACACAAAAACAACACTAGACATTATGGAACAGAAAGCTTTTACTGTCTCATCCTGGAATATACAAGGTCTGAGGTCATCTGCCTTTGGCCTAAAGAGCCGGAACTCTGACTTCATCATAGAAATTGGAAATATAGACATTGTCATCCTACAAGAAACATGGTATAATGGAGACAGACCCACTGGTTGCCCTCTAGGTTACAGAGAGCTGGTAGTCCCATCCACCAAACTACCAGGTGTGAAACAGGGAAGAGACTGGTATGCTAATTTGGTATAGAGCAGACCTAACACACACTATTAAATTAGTCAAAAGAGGAACATTTTACAGAAATGAATAAGGAAATGATCTCAACAGAGAAATATGTCCTCATGTGTGCTAAATATATCCCCCAATAGAATCTAAATGATGACAGCTTCTCCATCCTAGAGGGGGAGATCAACAATTTTCAGGCTCAGGGACATGTACTAGTCTGTGGTGACCTAAATGCCAGAACTGGACAAGAACCCAACACCCTCAGTGGGACAAACACCTACCTGGAGGTGACAGCATTCCTTCCCCCATGTGCCCCCCTAGACACAACTACGACAACATAACCAACAAAAAGGTGTCACAACCTCTGCAGCTCTGTCAGACGCTGGGTATGTACATAGTCAATGGTAGGCTTCGAGGGGGCTCCTATGGTAGGTACACCTATAGCTCATCTCTTGGCAGTAGCACTGTAGACTACTTTATCACTGACCTCAACCCAGAGTCTCTTAGAGCGTTCAGTCAGTCAGTCCACTGACACCCCTATCAGACCACAGCAAAATCACACTCTAATTGAACAGAGCTATGCTCAAATCACGAGACATAAAAGCCAAAGGAACTGAATAATATTAAGAAATGCTATAGATGGAAGGAAAATAGTGTGGAAAACTACCAAAAAACCATTAGGCAACAACAAATTCAATCCCACCTAGACAATTCCCTGGACAAAGGTTTCACTGTAATAGTGAAGGTGTAAACTTGGCAGTGGAAAGCTTTCAAGCAGACAACCTAAGAAAATGAACAACAATGATAAATGGTTTGATGTATAATGCAAAAACCTAAGAAAGAAATTGAGAAACCTATCCAACCAAAAACATAGAGACCTAGAAAACCTGAGCCTACGCCTTCATTATGGTGAATCACTAAAAACAATACAGAAATACATTACGGAAAAAGAAGGAGCAGCACGTCAGAAATCAGCTCAATGTAACTGAAAAATCCATAGAATTTAACCACTTCTGGGAAATTGGAAAACTCTAAACAAACAACAACACAAAGCGCTATCTATCCAAAACGGAGGTGTATGGATAAACCACTTCTCCAATCATTTTGGCTCTATAACAAAGAACAAACAGCCAAAACATATACATGATCAAATGCAAATCTTAGAATCAACTATTAAAGACTACCAGAACCCACTGGATTCTCTAATTACATTGAATGAACTACAAAATAAAATACAAACCCTCCAACCCAAAAATGCCTGATGGTATCCTGAATGAAACAAATTCCAATTGGCTATACTTAAACTCTTTAACATCATCCTCAGCTCTAGCATCTTCCACAATATTTGGAACCAAGGACTGATCACCTCAATCCACAAAAGTGGAGACAAATTTGACCCCAATAACTACCAGGGGATATGCGTCAACAGCAACCTTGGGACAATCATTCGCATTATCATTAACAGCAGACTTGTACATTTCTTCAGCAAAAACAATGTACTGAGCAAGTGTCAAATTGGCTTCTTACCAAACTACCATACAACAGACCACGTATTCACAAAGGTAGTCTTCTCATGCTTTGTTGATTTCAAAAAAGCTTTCAACTCAATTTGGCACGAGGGTCTGCTATCCTCCACCAAATTTCACAGTGTGTGCGAGACCTGGAGAGGCCTACAAGCCACAGTGTCTCGCACCCACTATGAAATTTGGTGGAGGATCGGTTATCATCGGGGGGTGCTTCCGCAAGGCTGGAATCGGGCAGATTTGTCTTTGTGAATGACGCATGAATCAAGTCACGTGTACAAGGTTGTCCTGGAAGAAAACTTGCTTCCTTCTGCTCTGACAATGTTCTCCAAATCTGAGGATAGTTTTTTCCAGCAGGACAATGCTCCATGCCACACAGCCAGGTCAATCAAGGTGTGGATAGAGGACCACCAGATCAAGACCCTGTCATGGCCAGCCCAACCTCTAGACCTGAACCCCATTGAAAACCTATGGAATGTGATCAAGAGAATGACGGACTGTCACAAGCCATCAAACAAAGCCCGAGCTGCTTGAATATTTGCGACAGGAGTGGTATAAAGTCACCCAACATCAATGTGAAAGACTGGTGGAGAGCATGCCAAGACGCATGAAAGCTGTGATTAAAAATCAGGGTTATTCCACCCAATATTGATTTGTGAACTCTTCCTAAGTTAAAACATTAGTATTGTGTTGTTTAAAAATGAATATGAACTTATTTTCTTTGCATTATTTGAGGTCTGATAACACAGTATCTTTTTGATATTTTGACCAGTTGTCATTTTCTGCAAATAAATGCTCTGAATGACAATATTATTGGGGGGAATTTGGGAGAAATGTTGTCAGTAGTTTATAGAATAAAACACAAATGTTAATTTTACCCAAACACATACCTATAAATAGTCAAACCAGAGAAACTGATCATTTTTCAGCGGTCTCTCAATTTTTTCCAGAGCTGTAGATCAACAAATTGGCGAGGGCACTAGAACAGTTTGCAGCACCCGGCCTCACCCTATTAGAATCTGAAGTCAAATGTCTACTGTTTGCCAATGATCTGGTGCTTCTGTCCCCAACCAAGGAGGGCCTACAGCAGCACCTAGATCTTCTGCACAGATTGTCAGACCTGGGTCCTGACAGTAAATCTCAGTAAGACTAAAATAATGGTGTTCCAAAAAAGGTCCAGTTGCCAGGACACCATTGCCCTAGGGCACACACAAAAACTATACATACCTCGGCCTAAACATCAGTGCCACAGGTACCTTCACAAAGCTGTGAACGATTTGAGAGACAAGGCAAGAAGGGCCTTCTATGCCATCAAAAGGAACATAAAATTGGACATCCCAATTAGGATCTGGCAAAAAAATATGTGAATCAGTTATAGAACCCTTTGCCCTTCATGGTTGTGAGGTCTGGGGTCTGCTCACCATCCAAGAAATCACAAAATGGGACAAAAACCAAATTGAGACTCTGCATGCAGAATGCTGCAAAAATATAATCCGTGTACAACGTAAAACACAAAATAATGCATGCAGAGAAGAATTAGGCCGATACCCGCTAATTATCAAATCCAGAAAAGAGAAGTTAAATTCTATAACCACCTAAAAGGAAGTGATTCCCAAACCTTCCATAACAAAGTAATTACCGACAGAGAAATTTACCTGGAGAAGAGCCCCCTAAGCAAGCTGGTTCTGGGGCTCTGTTCACAAACATAAAAAAAACAACACAGAGCCCCAGGACAGCAACACAATTAGACCCTACCAGATCATGAGAAATGAGAAGAATGCTATTTAGCCCTAAACAGAGAGTACACAGTGCCAGAATACCTGACCACCGTGACTGACCCAAAATTAAGGAAATCTTTGACTATGTACAAACTCAGTGAGCATATCCTTGCTATTGAGAAAGTCTGCCGAAGGCAGACCTGGCTCTCAAGAGAAGACAGGCTATGTGCACACTGCCCACAAAATGAGGTGGAAACTGAGCTGCACTTCCTAACCTCCTGCCAAATGTATGACCATAGAGAAACATATTTCCCTCAGATTACACAGATTTACAAAGAATTCGAAAACAAATCCATTTTCGATTAACTCCCATATCTATTGGGTGAAATACCACAATGTGCAATCACAGCAGCAAGATTTGTGACCTGTTGCCACGAGAAAAGGGCAACTAGTGAAGACCAACACCATTGTAAATACAACCTATATTTATGTTTATTTATTTTCCCTTTTGTACTTTAACTATTTGCACATCATTACAACACTGTATATATTAATATTTTGGAACTTTTGTGAGTGTAATGTTAACTGTTCATTATTTCACTTTTGTTTATTATCTATTTCACTTGCTTTGGCAATGTAAACATATGTTTCCCATGCCAATAAAGCCTCTTAAATATAATGTGAATTGAATGAAAGAGAAGAGAGAGAGTCTGTACTTGTGTGTGTGATTCTGTGTTATCCAGCACACTCATAGGCATGGAACAAAATCAAATCAAATCAAATGTTATTTGTCACATACACATGGTTAGCAGATGTTAATGCGAGTGTAGAGAAATGCTTGTGCTTCTAGTTCCGACCATGCAGTAATATCTAACAAGTAATCTGACCTAACAATTCCACAACAACTACCTTATAGTTCTGTACTACCGTACAAGTGTAAAGGAATGAATAAATGAATGAAAATGAAAAAATGAAAATATATGAATGAGTGATGTCCGAACTGCATAGGCAAGATGCAGTAGATGGTATAGAGTACAGTATATACATATGAGATGAGTAATGTAGGGTATGTAAACATTATATAAAGTGGCATTGTTTAAAGTGGCTAGTGATTCACATCTTTGTGTGGGAGAGGAGAGGAGAGAAGACGGTAAGAGGGGAAGAGAGAAAAGAAAGACGACAGCGGGCTGACTGCTGTATGCTACAGTATCTGTGTCTAAAGAACCACAGGCTCCATCTAGAGAGAGAGAGAGAGAGAGAGAGAGAGAGAGAGAGAGAGAGAGAGAGCGGTGAATCACTGTGCCTCAAGGTGGTCTCCTAGTCTGACACCCGTGACCTAAATATACCCTCCTCCCCCACACACACACAACAGGATTTCCGTTAGCCGGTGTTAGCCAGCATTTGGCCGATCAAAAAATTGAAAAGCTGATGAATAAAATTGCCACTTGCCAATTGTCTGGGAGAAGAAGAAAAACTCCCATTGTGAAATAATGCTGATGGAATTGATGGAAATACCAGTCGATGTAAAAACGTTTGACTGGTCATGCTTATTGGTCTATAGGTTAATTTGCATAACTTAGTGGAATTAAATTGGCACGTTTGTACAGTATATTCATTATGTAGGCCTATCTTATTTATCATTACACGCTGCTGCTACAGCATCTCAAACAGGAAGGCAGGCTTCATCAGCGCATCACATTTCACCATATCCATAGTCAAATTTACATTATAAATACAAAAGTATGTGGACACCCTTCAAATTAGTGGATTCAGCTATTTCAGCCAAACCCATTGCTGACAGTTGTATTAAATCGAGCACACAACCAAGCAATCTCCATGGACAAACATTGGCAGTAGAATGGCAGTACATTGGCAGTATTTTATTTTTAAACTCTGCATTGTTGGGAAGGGCTCATAAGGAGCATTTCACAGTAAAGTCGACACCAGTTTTTTTCGGCGAAGGTGACAAAGAACATTTGATTTGATTCTCTCTTTCTATGAGCTCTTGACGTCAATATTTATTTGTTATCCCTCTTTCCCGCTTCCTTTTATCCAAACACCACCAGCTGAATTGTTCAACTGACAGCCAACAGACACAGACCCCAGCATTGCTGAATAGAGTATGGCTCTTTATTGTTGGATAGATACAGTTTCGCGAGTGCACGCATGCATGCACGCACGCACGCACGCACGCACGCATTCACAGAAAATGGATATGAAGGTAGCCCAGATGGCATGGCTTATCATTGTAATCCCTGGCACACATTATATTGACGGAGCCGCAACTGCTGTTGCTGCGGCACGGTGCTGTATGTGTGTGCGTGCGTCTGTATCTTTGTATGTGTGACTGCGTGCATGCATGTGTGTGTCTATTTCTGATAAAGGGTTAGACACAGGGGAACTCTCTTGATGTATGGTGTGAGACCCTTTAATATGGACCTTGTTTACACCCCCGGCCCCAGACATACAATGACGGGCCAACCTGTCATTCAGGCACAACCATGTATTTACATTTTAGTCATTTAGCAGATGCTATTATTCAGAGCGACTTACAGTAGTGAGCACATATATTTACATACATATTTGGTGTGACTTCACATAATACATGAAATAGTTTGTCTCATATAAACTCAGCAAAAAAAGAAACGTCTTCTCACTGTCAACTGCGTTTATTTTCAGCAAACTTAACATGTGTAAATATTTGTACGAACATAAGATTAAACAACTGAGACATAAATGGAATAATGTGTCCCTGAACAAAGAGAGGGGGGGGGGGGGGGGGGGGCAAAACCAAAAGTAACCATCAGTATCTGGTGTGACCACCAGCTGCATTAAGTACTGCAGTGCATCTCCTCCTCATGGACTGCACCAGATTTGCCAGTTCTTGCTGTGAGATGTTACCCCACTCTTCCACCAAAGCACCTGCAAGTTCCCGGACATTTCTGGGGGGAATGGCCCTAGCCTTCACCCTCCAATCCAACAGGTCCCAGACGTGCTTAATGGGATTGAGATCCGGGCTCTTCGCTGGCCATGGCAGAACACTGACATTCCTGTCTTGCAGGAAATCACACACAGAACAAGCAGTATGGCTGGTGGCATTGTCATGCTGGAGGGTCATGTCAGGATGAGCCTTCAGGAAGGGTACCACATGAGGGAGGAGGATGTCTTCCCTGTAACGCACCGCGTTGAGATTGCCTGCAATGACAACAAGCTCAGTCCGATGACGCTGTGACACACCGCCCCAGACCATGACGGACCCTCCACCTCCAAATCGATCCTACTCCAGAGTACAGGCCTCGGTGTAACGCTCATTCCTCATGCCTCCTTGCAGCATGCCTAAGGCACGTTCACACAGATGAGCAGGGACCCTGAGCATCTTTCGTTTTGTGTTTTTCAGAGTCAGTAGAAAGGCCTCTTTAGTGTCCTAAGTTTTCATAACTGTGACCTTAATTGCCTACCGTCTGTAAGCTGTTAGTGTCTTAACGACTGTTCCACAGGTGCATGTTCATTAATTGTTTATGGTTCATTGAACAAGCATGGGAAACAGTGTTTAAACCCTTTACAATGAAGATCTGTGAAGTTATTTGCATTTTTACGAATTATCTTTGAAAGACAGGGTCCTGAAAAAGGGACATTTCGTTTTTTGCTGAGTTTACATGACCTGTGGAATGAACAGCATGACATACAGACAGTATGAAAGGGCAGAATTCATGATGTCACTGACTACTCTGCTTGTGTCAACCAACCTCAATCATAAACATAGCATTCCACCTACAGTACCTAAAATATTCTCCAAACTCCTCAACACTACTACAACCTACTAACATTACGACGGCACCCTGAGGGCCTACCACCCCAACACAGTGTGACAAGCCTCAACCACTTACACACATCTCTCACCTCCAACCTTTATATTTCCCCAGGTCTCAAAATCTGTTTACACTCTCTTAGATGGCTTAGGACCGAGTAACGGTCCCCCTACTCTACTGAAAATGTAAACCGTTTATAGCATACGCTTCCCCTCACATCAGTTCCACCACTTTCTGTTACGGAGACAAAATGACCGCCATAGACATCAAACAACGTCTAGAGCCTAGATGCCTTAAATAGGCCTGTCAGCTGGCTCCCAGTGTCTTAACAGGCAGAGAAAGTGAGTTTACGTTACATGTGGTGCCAGTCCACTTGTCTGGACTAGTGGCGGCACAGGGGCACAGGTTAGCTAACAGCTCGCTGGTAAACAAAGGTACATTAGCATTGAGCTGGTTGTCATGGCAGCAGAAAGGGCTGAGGCCTACGACGTTTATGATTCCTGGTTCCTGATAAGGGTTATTCCTGAGAATGTTTATCAAGGACTGATGTTGGTTACGGAAAGTTACAGAGGAGTTCTGAGAAGTTATGGATAAGACAGGATCTTCCTCCTCCTCCTCTCTGACTTGGCTCTGTCTTCATAGAGAGGTATGAGTTCATTATCAGTTCCGGTACGCACTCAGGACATCTCTCAAAGGCAGGTTAGCCACCCAGACAGGTACAGATAGGAACACACAAAGACATAAACGAGACATGATGTGACCTTGGCTAGATCTTCCTCTCCCTCGCACAGTCTATCTCTGTTTCCTCCTACTTCCTCTCCCACACACTCTCTCTCTCCCTCAACCTTCCTCCCTCTCTGTTCTGTGTTGGCCTTGGACTGTCATATGAGTGAGTCAATCCTACATCCTCTTGTGGAACGTGTACCACTTGAAGAAATCAGGACGTGCCTCTGCCTATCCCCTCTGTCTCTCTGCCTGTATCCAGACCCATGGGTCTCCTCCTACAGTGTGTCCTGTTGGACAGACCTCCCAGGGTTTTCCCATCCTGAGGCCAGCTTCCAAGGAAACTCTACAGCGTTCCTGCTGTCACCTCTGGGAACTGATCCCGCCAAATGAACACTTCCTGAAACATGATACTTTCATCAAACCACAGGGAAATTTAAGAGGACTGGGGAATGAGAGAAAAACTGTTAATCTGTTCACTAGTAGACCCCACGCACTCACAAAACACACACAAAAATACCCGTTACCCTGCAACTTCCTGTGTCATATAAAGTATCCACATCAACTCTCTACCACATGACATGAGTGTGACCTCAGACCAATCACCTGACAGTGTTTGACTGAAACAGGAAGACACATGGGACGTGTCCATCCATCAGTGTCAACACTGACCTCTGCTCCAATGAAACAGCCCCCAAAAAATGCCTGTCTTCTGCCAGGACTGTAATCTAATGATTTCTAGTGGTTATTCTGCTGATTGTTGTTGATGTGCATAATTATCATTGTCAATCAAATGCTTAATCAAATGCTTCATCTTAAGAGTGTTAGCATCTATATCCACAGATTTCACAGCACTCTAAATCCCTGCTGATAAACGTTGCCCCCGCACATGGACTCTGTACCGGTACCCCCTGTATATAGCCTCGTTATTTACAGCTGCTCTTTAATTCTGTCATTTCTTATTCTTATATTTTTTTATTCTTTAAACTGCATTATTGGTTAAGGGCTTATAAGTAAGCATTTCACTGTAAGGTCTACTACACCTGTTGTATTCATCCCATGCGACAAATACAATTTGATATCACATTCCTCTGCTTGAGGGCCTACCCACTTACACACACTGTTTTCTGTTTCTCCTGTCTCTCTCTTTCACACACACACACACACACACACACACACACACACACACACACACACACACACACACACACACACACACACACACACACACACACACACACACACTTACACACACACACGTCAGGGCATGTTCATGTGAGTCCCACTCTAGTATGGTAGAGGCAAAGGCTGGTCATTGAGGTCGCCACAAAGGTTAACATTATCTCCACCGTGGGCACACTGTGGCCCTCATACTGGACTGAGGAATCTGGAGAATCAGCAGCTCAGACACACACTCAGATAGACACAGTATACACAAACACTGCATTCATGAACATAGCTATTCCCACTAACCTGATAACATTCGTAAACACACAGTCACATAATGTGTCTACTAAAACACACCGTTTCTGTAATATAGAATAATACAGCTATCGTTAACAGTATCCACTGGGCACACACTTGTTAAATCAACGTTGTTTCCACGTAATTTCAATGAAATTACATTGAACCAACATGGAATATACATTGAATTGACATCTGTGCCAATGGGGTATGTACCAATGTGTAGGACTACTCCCATCAGGGCCATCCAGTAAGACCCAGCTCTAACACTCCCTGTACTGTTGTTCTGTTTAACTGTTCTGTTCCAGCTGCATCCTCAGGCCCTGCAGGAAGAGGCCTCTCCCTATAGCTCTAATGACAGGGTCTGTGCCACACACACACACACGCACAGACACACACGCATGGAGGCACTAACACACATACTTTAGGTTCACAAACAATGTTCACAAATACACACACCACAGTGATATAAAAAGCCTATCCTGAGAACCAGTGTAGCCACACAGTACACTGCATACAGCAGTACAGTCTGAGGGAACCATCTCATTATGAAATTACCGGAGAAGTAGAGTTCTAACTCACTGAACTGTAAGACAGCTTAGTTCAAGAAGCCTTAGCCAATCTCCACAGCCCTTAGCGGTCCCGTCAAAACCAGTGGCCACACCAACATCTCCTCGTCAAACAACAACACAACACTTTTCTCTAGGGAACCCAGGGTCTAGGGGTGACTTACTGGTTTGGTTTATCATCAGTGTGACCGACCTATGGAAACTACACTACCAGGCCAAGATGGGAAGAAAGAGAGGAAGAGAATATACTGTATGTTAATGAGTGAAGTAGGATTAAAAGGCTTGCTCCTGTATGTGACTGTGACCCTAAATGAACGCCCCACAGGCACCGTGGCTGAAAGCACCCAGACGACCGACAGAGCGACCGCGCTACGTTTCATTTCACACCAAGTGGTTTTTACTGAAAGCAGCTGAAAGACTGCCTGCCTGGGACAAAAACAGGCCAGTATGAGTCTGGAATGAGCCAGCAGGATATGGGATAGGGTTCAGTGAACTGTACTGCACAGGGGGAAGGCTAGACCATTACCTCATCACTAGCTCACTTTGTAGTACAAACATCAAAGAGGTGTGACGATAGAGCTGCTAGAAACTGGTAAGATGATATGATTAGTGTGACGTCAGTTACAACATAGGATGCCTATTGTGCAGTGGTGGTCTCTTGTTTGTTAAGTATGAATAGATGTGATTAAATCAGAATATACACTCACCAATCAATTTATTAGGTACACCATCCCATTCACGAAAATGGATCGCTCCTACAGACAGTGAGTCAGATGGCCATGGCTTGTATATAAAGAGGGCAGAAAGGCATCGAGGCATTCAGTTACTGTTTGATTGAATGTTAGAATGATTGTCGGGCTTTCACGCACGACAGTGTCTAGGGTTTACTGAGAACGGTGCAACAAACAAAAAACATCCAGTCAGCGGCAGTCCTGTGGGTGAAAACAGCTTGTTGATGAGAGGTCGAAGGAAAATGGCAAGAATCGTGCAAGCTAACAGGTGGGCCACAAACAGACAAATAACTGCGCAGTACAAGAGTGGTGTGCAGAACAGAATTTCGGAACACACAACTCGTCGGTCCTTGTCACGGATGGCTATTGCAGCAGATGACCACACCGGATTCTACTCCTATCAGCTAAAAACAAGAAGAAGCGTCTCCAGTGGGCACGTGATCACCAACACTGGACAACTGGCCTGACAAATGCTATTGTGTCATGTTGGCAGAGTCAGGATTTGTCGTAAGCAGCATGAGTCCATAGACCCATCCTGACTGGTGTCAACAGTACAGGCTGTTGGTGGTGGTGGTTTACTGGTGTGGGGAAGGTTTTCCTGGCAAATGTTAGGTCCCTTGATACCAATTGAGCAACAAACGTTTCCGACACCTTGTAGAATCCATGCCCTGAATAATTTTAGCCTTTCTGGAGGCAAAGGGTGGTCCGACCCGGTACTAGAAGGGTGTGCCGGATAAACTGTCTGGTGAGTGTACATTACATGACTCCTTGTGTGCAATCCTGTGTATAGGCGTTCATGGTACATTTAGCGTACCTTAAGATATTTTAAGTAGAAATTGTGCACCAATATTTTAAAAACCTGTTATATAAGCTTCAGTCGATATAGACCACATGGAAAATTCAATAACTTTCTAAAATGCTTCCTAATGTACGTCGTAATTTTTTAAAGGCTTCTAGGAAGATTTTAACCTACTTAACCCCAAAATGTATTTATGCTTTCACCATCATTGTAAAGCCCTAGTTAAGTCATTTCTGAAGATTGTGATTTATTTCCTGTGATTAACTTACTTTGGTCCCTCATTTTAAGGTCAACCCTGTTACCTGAACTGAACTCTCATTTTAATATGGTAAAACTGTTCTTTTTTAAATAATTTTCTCAAAAGAAACTTTGACCATAATAGTAAAACCACAGTGTATTTGTATTTATTATGGATCCCCCATTACTCTCCCTGGGGTCCAGCAAAATTAAGGCAGTTAATACAATTTTAAAAACATTACAATACATTCACAGACCGTGTGCCGTCAGGTCCCTACTCCACCACTACCACATATATACAGTACAAAATCCATGTGTACGTGTGTGTATAGTGCGTTTGCTATCGTGTGTGTATAGTGCGTATGCTATCGTGTGTGTGTGTGTGTGTGTGTGTGTGTGTGTGTGTGTGTGTGTGTGTGTGTGTGTGTGTGTGTGTGTGTGTGTGTGTGTGTGTATGCATGTGTCTGTGCCTATGTTCGTGTTGCTTCACAGTCTCCGTGTAAGAACCAACGCTGGAGATGAGAAGCAGGTACAGGGAATTAGGAACAGGTACATTTAATTAGGAACGGACATAGAACAGGACAGGAACAGCGTCAGCACCGGGTAACATAAGGTCATACAACAATTAATGCAGCAGCGCTGATGCGCGTGATGAGGGAAGCAGGTATGCGTAATGATGGTGGCAGCCTGGGGGGAGAGAGCAGGAGCAGGCGTGACACCCGCTGTTCCATAAGGTGTTTTTTTTTATCTGTTTTTTAAACCAAATTACTTGATGTGAATAGAGTTCCATGTAGTCATGGCTCTATTTAGTACTGTGCACCTTCCATAGTGTAAAGCCAGGTGAGCTGGTTCTACTGTTACTCATAGATAAATAGTCTAGAATTTTTTTAATTAAACAAGTTTGGTGAAGCTTGCATTCAATAGCCCCTCCCTGTTGCACACAAGCTTCCATTCCCCCTGTGACAAGAGGATGATTTAAGATGAAAACCTCAACCCTGTTATGTCAACCCTGTTACTTTAAATGGTACTTAGTACAATCTTTTTTACCCCTTGAGATGAGAAAACATGCTTTTTATGAAGTTGACCACGTGCTCTTTATGACAGAATATTAAAATTAGGTGAAATTAATAGTTTTTTTGACCAAGTTACACCACCCAACATGTACTATTTTCATGGAACGACCCTTGATGTGTAGGTGTACTGTATTTGTGCATGAGGCCCAATATTGGTAAAATATATAGATGGTGTGACACAGCTTATGGGAAAGGAGAGAAAGAAAGAGCTACAGAGTGATAAAAGGATTGATTGAAACACTGTGTACAGTAGTAGAACTGTGTGGGTGGACGTGCTCCTGTTATCATCAACAAATATGCATCCATGCATTCGACCGTACGTGTATGCGTGCGTGTGCGTACTCCCTGTAGCTGTAACCCATAGCGGATGCCCAGAAGAATGAGTCGTACTCCCACAAGAATTCTAAATGACCTGATTGCCAGCCATGGTCCATCTGCTGCGTCTCTTCTAAAAACACCCCATACTGTAACTCAAAACACACCCTCTTTCTCGCTCTCATTCTCTCTCTCACACAATCACTCTCTCATACCACTATGATAGCAGTATGCTAGGAGGTGACCATGTTATGTAACAGAGCAATGTTAGAACACCCACACATGCAGGCTCTCACACACTCTCTCGTAAACTATACATATACAGTGGGGTCCGAAATTATTGACACCGTTGAAAAAGATGAGCAAAAATGACTATCAAATAAATAATAAAAAAACTGAGCTATATGTACACTCCCAAAAAATTGGGAAATTTAGGAGCAACAACGGCTCAGCCGCGAAGTGGTAAGCCACACAAGCTCACAGGACGGGGCCGCCGAGTGCTGAAGCACGCAGTGCGTCAAAATTTTGCAATATTTACTACTGACTTCCAAACTGCCCCTGGACATCAGCAACATCAGCACAATAACTATTTGTCGGGAGCTTCATGAAATGGGTTTCCATGGCAATGCAGCCACGCATAAGCCTAAGATCACCATGCGTAATAACAAGCATCGGCTGGAGTGGTGTAAAGCTCACCGCCATTGGACTCTGGCGCAGTGGAAACATATACTCTGGAGTGATGAATCACGTTTCACCATCTGGCAGTCCAAAGGACAAAAGGTTTGGCGGATGCCAGGAGAACACTACCTGCCCCAATGCATAGTGCTAACTGTAAAGTTTGGTGGAGGAGGAATAATGGTCTGGGGGTGTTTTTCATGGTTCGGGCTAGGCCCCTTAGTTCCAGTGAAGGGAAACTTTAACGCTACAGCATATAATGACATTCTAGACGATTCTGTGCTTCCAACTTTGTGGCAACAGTTTGGGAAGGCCCTTTCCTGTTTCAGCATGACAATGCCCCTGTGCACAAAGCGAGGTCCATACAGAAATGGTTTGTTGAGATCGGTGTGGAAGAACTTGACTGGCCTGTAGAGCCCTGACCTCAACCCCATCGAACACCTTTGGGATGAATTGGAACGCCGACTGCGAGCCAGGCCTAATCGCCCAACATCAGTGCCCAACCTCACTAATGCTTTTGTGTGAAGACTTCCCAGAGGAGTGGAGGCTATTATAGCAGCAAAGGGAGCACCAACTCCATATTAAAGCCCATGATTTTGGAATGAGATGTTCGATGAGCAGGTGTCCACATACTTCTGATCATGTAGTGTATTTTGTTTAACAAGTAATACTTTTTTTTCTTAAAACAATTTAGGGGTCAAAGTATTGACACCCCTGTTTTCAATACATTTCATTACCTAACCTTGAGAGGATAAATGGCACTGAGCCTTTTTCTAAAATGTTTTTTTTAGTTGGAGAACACACTGGGAGGGCTCTTAGAGCATTCCTCCATACAGAATCCTTCCAGATCCTTAATATCCTTCGTCTGCACTTATGGACTGCCCTCTTCAATTCAAACCACATGCTTTCAATAAAATCTCTTTCTCTGAGCAATTGCATCAGTACAAAATAACATAATTTCCCAATTCTTTGGAGCGTACAATATAGCTCAGTATTTTTATTATTTATTTTATACAGTACTTTTTGCTCATCTTTATCAAGGGTGTCAATAATTTCGCACCCCACTGTATTGTTGGCCACTTTATTCTACATCACAACACAGATCACATTAACTTTTCAAGACATTCTCTTCTCATTTCTACCTGTATTACAGTATGTGAAATAACCTCATCAGTCTTCTGTTCACCTCAAAACTCATATAGACAGGGCTGAATCCAATTTGCGTGTGGAACTCTAACTTTCACGTCCTACATTGATGTCAGTGAGAGATTTGTGCGAAGATTTTGATTCAATAGTAAACAACACAGCTCAGTTTGGACTATGGTGGCACTGGCCTTTCTAAACACACAGAACATGTGGGTGCTCTAATAAGTCATCCACTGAAGGTGTCCTGGTTTCCTATCCCAGTGTAGTAAACTAGGGCAGAACCCAGAAATAATATCTGACTCTAGCCTCTTCAAAGAGAATCACGTAGGCCAGGTCCCTAAAGGTACACCCAGCCTCACAGCTGATTTACTACAGACCAGGAGGGTGTTTATCTGGGCTACCGTATCTGGGTCAGTCTCTGATACACAGGACAGCCAGCAGTAAGAATCTAGGCTGGTGGAGGAGTCACACATTGCAGAACGTGAGGCATTGTCGTCTCTCTTCACGACTGTATTGATGTGTTTAGACAATTTTTGATTTGATTTGATCCCCAGTGATGTGGACACCAAGGAACTTGAAGCGCTTGACCCGCTCCACTACAGCCCCGCCAAGTTGTCCACGATCAGTTCCTTTGTCTTGCTGACGTTGAGGGAGAGTTTGTTGTCCTGACACCATACTGCCAGGTTTCTGACCCTCTCCCTATAGATTGTCTCATTGTCGTCAGTGATCAGGCCTTCCACCGTCGTGTCACCGCCAAACTTAATGGTGGTGTTGGAGGCGTGTGCGGCCATGCAGTCGTGGGTGAACAGGGATAACAGTACTCACCCTTGATGGGCCCACGTGTTGAGTGTCAGAGTGGTGGATGTGTTGTTGCCTACCCTCACCACCTGGGGGGTGTCCATTCAGGAAGTCCAGGATCCAGTTGCAGAGGACGGTGTTCAGTTCCAGGGTCCTTGGTTTACTGATGAGTTTGGAGGGCACTATGGTGTTGAACACTGAGCTCTAGTCAATGAACGTTTGCACATAGTTGTTTCTTTTGATCAAGTGGGAAAGGGCAGTGTGGAGTGCAATAGTGATTGCATCATCAGTGGATCTGTTGGGGGCGGTATGTGAATTAGAGTGGGTCCAGGGTGTCTGGGATGATGGTGTTGATGTGAGCCATGACCAGCCTTTCAAAGCACTTCATGGCTATAGATGGGAGTGCTTCGGGACATAGTCATTTTGACAGGATATCTAGGCGTTCTTGGGCAAAGGGACTACGGTGGTCTACTTGAAACATGTAGGTATTACTGACTAGGTCTGGGAGAGGTTAAAAATGTCAGTGAAGACATTTGCCAGCTGCTCTGAAAAATACATTACAAACAAAATACTTCACAATTTACAAACATTTAAAAAACATTAATATGTAGTTTGTGTTTCTATCTATCAGTTACAAATACATGTCAGTACATACAACAAGTAGGTCACATGGGAGAGAGGCTTTGTTCTGTGAGGTGTTGCTTTATTTGCTTTTTAAACCAGGTTTGCTGTTCACTTGTGCTTTATAAGATGGAAGGGAATTCCATGCACTCATGGCTCTGTATATTACTGTACATTTTCATGAATTTGTTCTGGACCCAAGGTAGCATGTCTGGTGGGGTAAGTATGTGTGTCAGTACTTTGTGTAAGTTGAGTATGCAAACAATTTGGAATATCCAACACATTAATGTTTATTATAAAAACAAAAAGTGATGCAGTCTTTCCTCAACTCTCAGCCAAGACAGACTGACATGCATATTATTGATATTAGCCCTCTGATTATAATGAAGAGCAAAACATGTCACTCTGTTCTGGGCCAGCTGCAGCTTAACTAGGTCTTTATTTGCAGCACTTGACCATATGACTGGACAATCATCAAGATAAGATTAAACTAGAGCCTGCAGGACTCAACAGCCACACCATTCATTACCAGATTCAGCTGAGGTCTAGAACTTAGAGAATGATTTGTACCAAATACAATGCTCTTAGTTTTAGATATTTTCAGGACCAGTTTATTACTGGCCACCCATTCTAAAACTGACTGCAACTCTTTGTTTAGGGTTGCAGTGATTTCTCTAGCTGTGGTTGCTGTCGTGTATAGGGTTGAGTCATCAGCATACATGGACACACAGGCTTTGTTTAATGCCAGTGGCAGGTCATTGGTAAAATAATGGAATAAAGTAGAGGGCCAAGAGAGCTGCCCTGTGATACACCACACATGATTAACATTAAAGAAGCGTCCATTAAAGAAAACCCTCTGTGTTCTATTAGATACAGTGAGCTCTAAAAGTATTGGGACAGTGACACATTTTTGTTGTTTTGGCTCTGTACTCCAGCACTTTGGATTTGAAATTATACTAGATTAAAGGGTATGTTCATTTAATTTGAGGCTATGTTCATCCATAGCGGGTCAACCGTTTAGAAATTACAGCACGTTACAGCACGAAATTACCCCGTTTTAGGGTATTAAAGTAGTAAAAAGTTAAGTATTTGGTCCCATATTCATAGCACACAATAACTACATCAAGCTTGTGACTTTACAAATGTGTTAGATGCATTTGCTGTTTGTTTTGGTTGTTTCAGATTATTTTGTGCCCAATAGAAATTAATGGTAAATAATGTAATATCATTTTGGAGTCACTTTTATTGTAAATAAGAATAGAATATGTTTCTAAACACTTCTACATTAATGTGGATGCTACCATGAATACGTATAATCCTGAATGAATTGTGAATAATGATGAGTGAGAAAGTTACAGACACACAAATATCATACCCCCAAGACATGCTAACCTCTCACCATTACAATAACAGGGGAGGCTAGCATTTTGGGGGGGGGGGGGGGGGGGTATGATATTTGTGCATCTGTTTACATCACAAACACTATCAAGCATTTCACACAGATTATCTAGATACTGACTGTTAGCATTTTGTGGCCTATAGCAACACCCTAAAATAATATACTTTAGATGAGGCAGGTGAACCTGCAACCACAACACTTCAATAACACTTGACATGAGATCTTCTGTAAGCATTACAGGGATATGGCTCTGAATATATATGGCAACAACATCCCCATCGGCATTCCTGTCTCTTCTGTAGATGCTATTTCCTTGTATTGCTACTGCTGTATCATCAAAGGAATTATCTAAGTGAGTCTCAGAAATGGCTTATATATGAATGTTAGGTTATTGATTTCATGAACCTTCTTTTTAAGGCTACATATATTAATATGGGCTATTTTTAGCCTTTTCCTGGGTAGCTTATCAGAGATAGACATAATATGGAAAAGAACAATCAAAGCAAGAAAAAAACATTACTCAGCATCAATCAGTTAGTGTGTGTAAGTATGTGTGTGCTGAGGGGTTGAAGCTACGAACCCACAGGCTCGGCTCTCTCATCCCTTCCAGGCTTTGGGAGGGAGGGTGGACAATGAGCCTGGCATAGCGGATGTAAACAATGTCATCATGTGCTCTGGCAGCTTTCATGGCTGGGATAAGTTCTTTCCTCTTCTGGCGCACAGCTTCAGGATAGTCCTCATTGAGGAAGATGTAAGATCCGTTCAAGTTCTTGGCTCTTTACAGAACAGCTACCTTGTTCTTGAACCTCAGAAACTTGACCACTATCGGCCTGGACCTGTCACCTGGGCCTGTCACCTGGGCCTGTCACCTGGGCCTGTCACCTGGACCTGTCACCTGGGCCGGTGGTGGGTTTTACAGTCCTGTGTGCGTGCCCCATCTCAATCTTCCTGTGGTCCATCTTCAGTTTCTCAGTGATCATTTCCCTCACTATGTCCTCAGACTCCGTCCAGATCTCATGTGGAGATTCTGAAATTCCTTCCACAACAATGTTGTTTCGACTTGATTGTCCCTCAAGATAATCTGATTTCATTGTTATCATGGATTCACATACAGAACTGAAGTCCTCTCTCAATGCCTTACAGATTGCTGTCATCCTGCTATTCTCCTGTTTAAACTCATCGAGCTGACTCTAGGAGAACAGTGTTGCTGCCTCGAAGCGAGAATAGACGGCATTTAGCTTATCTGGTAGGCTCGCGTAACTGGACAACTCACAGCTGGGTTTCCCTTTGTAATTCGTGATAGTTTGCAAGTCCTGCCATATCCAACGAGCGTCGGAGCCGGTGTAGTATAATTTGATCTTAGTTCTGTATTGACGCTTTGCCTATTGGTTGGCTCGTTGGAGGGCGTTGCAGGATTTTTTATAGCCATCCGGGTTAGTGTCCCACTCAAGTTATTTTTACTTCATTTTTTATTAGTAAAAGTTTAAACAAAACAAATGTTTCTATAACACCACCAGTGATGTTACTGGTTACTGATGTTACTTACCAACAGTGACAAATCTTCAGACTATTCTATTAAAACCAACAGGAACACTAACACTAGTGACAAATCTGCAAAAAATATAGACTATCTAAGATGGCGACCACAGTAGCTCAAACCACAATTAAATACATATATATACACACATACACATATATTTGACACATGCTTCACAAACAACAGGTGTAGACTAACAGTGAAATGCTTACTTACGGGCCCTTCCTATCCAAATAATTAAACTGACATAAATAGATGTTGAGGCGTAATGCCCTCCTCTCTGCCTACCTATTCCATACTGATGCTGTCGAGTGATGATGAGGTCACCACATGTGAGGCCCAGAAGAGTCTGCTACTACCTGTAGAGCCGTGACAGCCTCAGAGCAGCGAGGGGAAAACACCGGTCACACCTCTTAGCCTGGCTCTCACACGCACACATCTCCTCTCCTACTGCTCTGCACTGGTCAGTGCTGGTCTGGAACATGGTGTTACTGTCTGTGTGACGTATTGTGTCTGAGGGATGTGGCACACAGGCAGGTCTGTACCTTACAGAGGCCAGAAGCCATCCCAGCCCCTCCCCGCCTGGCTCATTGTGTGGAAGGTCAGCAGCTAAAGCCATTTCCTGACTGGGAAACACAGTGACACTTCCCCCTGCATCCCCCCTACAACCCCCATACACCCAACCCTACATCACAGCACCCTAATCCTCCCTTCCCTTACTGCAATTTGTCATCCCGCCCTTCCTGCATCGACTTAAGAGGACATGTGACTCGAAGAACAATAGGAGATACAGTAACTGACCCTTCAAAGTGGGTTTCAGGTGACACCTTACACCAGTTGCTGAAGGAGAGGACTGTGTTATGTTCTGTCTGTGTCTGTGTGCGTAACTCCCCCAGTTCATGGATCTTTATCGGAGGGCACTACTCCAGAGCCACTACAGTACTGACCAAGAGGTGATACTGTTTGTGTGTACCAGGCTAAAATAGCTATTTTATGAAGGTGCTATCTGCTGTACTCATCTTCCCTCATGCCTCCATAGAACAGAGGTTTGAACCCAGCCTGTGGAGCGTGAAACACAAAAACACACTCATATCCGCCAGACGAGAACCTCCAACTCTCACTCTCACCATCCATCTTTCTACTGATCTCCATTTGTCACTCTCCTTCCATTTCCCTCTGACATCTCCTTCAAGTTTTGTTTTTTGCCCTAGCTCTACACAGCTGATTCAAATAATCAACTCATCATTATTTTGATTATTTGAATCTGCTGTGCAATACTAGGGGGGGAAAACATGCACCCCTTAGAGTCCCCAGGACCAAGTTTGGGAAACGCTGCATTGGAAAAATCAACGTTACCTGAGTGTTGTTACGACGGGGTTGCAGCATGGTTTTGGGTCATGCTCTGGCTTGAGCCATTACCCAGGATAACTAAAATAACTTGTGATTTTCTTTCAGTCCTTTGATTTCATAGAATCCATGATGTGCATATTGTACATTTACTGAAGCCATTCACATGCCACACGCACATTTAGGAACCCTCCCCACAGAGTTCTAGCAACAAACATGTTATTGAGCCTCCAAACAGCCCCAAAGACTATTTCAACATTCATAGTGTTAAAAGTACCTTAGATAATATTTGGCACTTGCTCAAGGCTGTGGGTGGGTGTATAATGTAAAGCTCCTGAAAAGAACCCAACTTTTCAGCCCTTCTCATCCACCCCCACATACTAGAACCTCCGCAGTAACCCCCCGTGTATAAGCGAGGGGTGCGGTGATGAGAACGCGGGGGTGAAGTTAGTGTGTCAGCATCCCCCTACAGCACATCCCAGCCAGTGGCAGAGAGAGAGCAGAGCAGGGCACTAATACAGAGGCAGGGAAGAGGGATAAGACACGGATCAGTGGTTGTAGGAGGGTGTGTGTGAGTATTTTGTATGTGTGAGAGGGTATTGTGTGTGTGTGTGTGCTTGTGCCACAGTTGAACCATGACGGGGGGTGCCCGCAAAACGGTGGGACATCACAGCCAGAGGTAATTAACACTCTAATTGAGTTAATACCACCTATTCCTCTCTACCTTCCTAGCTCACTTTCTCTCGCTCTCTCCCTCTTTATTACTATAATTTGCAAATTTCCCTGGATTGCTCACATACAAAGATAAACATGGAAAACACAGATGTACCTACTACAAAAATTATATCATCCTCATTTGAGCAGTCTGGAATATAACATTATCACCCCAGCCCCCACAAACACACCAAGCATCACACACATACAATTAAACCCAGTCAGTCAGACAATGTCACAGTGTGTCTGTGTAGATCTATAGGTGTCTGTCTGATGGTACCAGTACAGCAGTAGCTACCAGGGACTGACAGGCCAGAGGCGGAGGGAGGGATTACCACCACCCCCACATAATCTCTAGTCCTAATCCCTGATTTTCTGCCGCTCACTGGGTCACAGCAAAACATCTCTAGAGCAGTGTGTGTGTGTGTGTGTGTGTGTGTGTGTGTGTGTGTGTGTGTGTGTGTGTGTGTGTGTGTTACTTGTTCCATAGTCTATGTTACTTGTTCCATATGCTCCAGACTCCTACACCAGCCCCCAAATTTTAAATCAGCCGTGTTTACAAAAACAACCACCCACCCACACTCATACACTGAGGCTTATACTACACAACACGATAACACTAGATTGAGGATCTATAAATCAATGCCAACAAAAGGAAGACAAAGGGTAGAGGCACCAAATGTAATCCCCAGGCTATTTTAAAGTTCAGACGCACCGGTAGGATTGTCAAACGTTTGCCTGCTGACAGTATTTTGCACTTCTGAACAGTGTCAGCAGTCAATCTCTTTTGTGTTCACACAGCAAAGACCTTGGAAATCATCAGTCATTCAACCTTGTTAAAATACTCCAAACCAGAAAGTGGAAGTAGCGTTGTTTGGCAATGCATATCTGTGCGTAATGCCTATGGTGGAGATTCCAAGCTATCTGCGCTAATGTTCCTATTTTGTAGAAAGCCCTTGTTGATACTAGCGAGATGGCCACAGCTAGATAACTACCTAGAAAGATGACGAAGAAACAATTTAATTCACTCTCCATAATCCCATACTGCCAGTGCCAGTCCATAACCAAATGTACAGCCAAATGGTCCCGTGTGGCTCAGTTGGTAGAGCATGGCGCATGCAACGCCACGGTTGTTTGATTCCCATGGGAGACCAATACGAAAAGGTTTCCACTCACTACTGTAAGTTGCTCTGGATAAGAGCGTCTTCTAAATGACAAATGGAAATCTTTAGCTAGCTAGCTATCCTTAGCATATTTGCTATTTAGCACAATATAGCTAGCTAAGGACACTGGGTTGTGCCGTGGCGAAGGTCTTCGTGGGCTATACTCGGCCATGTCTCAGGATGATAAGTTGGTGGTTGAAGATATCACTCTAGTGGTGTGGGGGCTGTGCTTTGGCAAAGTAGGTGGGGTTATATCCTGCCTGCTTGGCCCTGTCCGGGGGTATCGTCGGACGGGGCAGCAGTGTCTCCCGACCCCTCCTGTCTCAGCCTCCAGTATTTATGCTGCAATGGTTTATGTGTCGGGGGGCTAGGGTCAGTCTGTTATATCTGGAGTATTTCTCCTGTCTTATCCGGTGTCCTGTGTGAATTTAAGTATGCTCTCTCTAATTCTCTTTATTTTTCTCTCTTTCTTTCTCTCCTTCCTCTCTCTCGGAGGACCTGAGCCCTAGGACCATGCCTCAGGACTACCTGGCCTGATGACTCCTTGCTGTCCCCAGTCTACCTGGTCGTGCTGCTGCTCCAGTTTCAACTGTTCTGCCTGCGGCTATGGAACCCTGACCTGTTCACCGGACGTGCTACCTGTCCCAGACCTGCTGTTTTGAACTCTCTAGAGACAGCAGGAGCGAGATTACTGTTAGTGCCCTACTAGCGTGAAGCTCCAGGCTCTGAGCTGTGGCTACATCTGAAATGACACTATTCACTATTGGCTATGAAAAGTTGGCTATGAAAAGCCAACTGACATTTACTCCTGAGGTGCTGACCTGTTGCACCCTCTACAACCACTGTGATTATCATTATTTGACCCTGCTGGTCATCTATGAACATTTGAACATCTTGGCCATGTTCTGTTATAATCTCCACCCGGCACAGCCAGAGGAGGACTGGCCACCCCTCATAGCCTTGTTCCTCTCTAGGTTTCTTCCTAGGTTCTGGCCTTTCTAGGGAGTTTTTCCTAGCCTTCTACACCTGCATTGCTTGCTGTTTGGGGTTTTAGGCTGGGTTTCTGTACAGCACTTTGTGACATCAGTTGATGTAAGAACAGCTTTATAAATACATGTGATTTGATTTGACTGCACTAACTCGGCAGCTAACACAGGCAGCTGTTTCATGGAAACTAGCTAATCCATTGTGATTTAATTATAATGTCAATACTAGCTACAGTGGTTAGCTAGCTTGGTGGAAGTATTTTGTGTCGTGTGCATTGCATCTATGCACTTAGCTAGCTAGCTACCATCCCATAGCCTTCATTGTATATGAAGTGTGACTGGCTCATCAAGGGATGTACAAAGAAAATGCTCTTGTTTCTTTTTTTCATTGGCTCCTCCACATGGGGGCTTGTGCTCTCTGATTGGCTAAAAGTCAAGTTGTTGGCCACTGACGAGTAATGTGATTCTTCCAGTAGAATCGGTATGTTTGTCGCTACCGGGTTGGCATGCAGCAGGTACCGCTTTTGTTCTAGGAAGAGGTACGGCCTCCCGCTGTGATAAGGGACGACACCTTCTCTGAACAGGGCCATGAAAAGCTCCATTAACAATGCATTATCTCCAATCCCTCCAGGACACCTACAACACCCAATGTCACAGGAGGGTCAAAAAGATCATCAAGGACAGCAACCACCCGAGCCACGGCCTGCTGACCCCGCTACCATCCAGAAGGTGAGGTCAGTACAGGTACATCAGAGCTGGGACCGAGAGACTGAAAAACAGCTTCTATCTCAAGGCCATCAGACTGTTAAATAGCCATCACTAGCCAGCTACCATCCGGTTACTCAATCCTGTACCTTAGAGGCTTCTGCCCTATATACATAGACATGGAATCACTGGTCACTTTAATATTGCTTACATACTGATTTACTCATTTCATATGTATATACCATATTCTATTCTACTGTATTTTAGTCAAAGCCATTCCGACATTGCTCATCCTAATATTTATATATTTCTTAATTCCATTCTTTTACGTTTAGATTTGTGTATTGTTGTGAATTGTTAGACACTACTGCACTGTTGGAGCTAGGAACACAAGCATTTCGCTACACCCGCAATAACATCTGCTAAATATATGTGACCAAGTACCTATCGGCAGTGAGATTTTTGTGGGTTTCATGCTTTAGTGGTTAGGTTGAAGATGATTACATTTAATTCAATTGCATTCCTTTCAATTCAAATAACTTTACTGACCTAATAGGTCGTTAGAAGTAATAAGTCAGTAATAAATTGCCAAGCAAAGTAGTCTTTCATTGCCATCAAGCACATCACTGCTGAATCTGTCCACAATCTGTAGGCCCTATAGAGTTTATACCCTGCATCTCTCACAGTAAATCCTAATTTAACGAGTCATGATGTAGTGTAACCCAATCTCTTGCTGATCTGGCCTGTCTCTGGGCTGGTCTATCAGGGTGACACCTCCTCTGAAGAGGGCCATGAAAAGCTCCATTAACAATCCATTAGCTCAGTTTACAATTGGCTCTTTCATCCCCCTCCTCTCCCCTGTAACTATTCCCCAGGTCGTTGCTGCAAATGAGAACGTGTTCTCAGTCAACTTACCTGGTAAAATAACGGTAAAATAAATAAATAAAAATTATCTCCAATCCCCACTGCCTATACTATCCTCCACCATAGCACCCGCCGTCAGGTGTTTATCCCATCACCGTGGTTACCGTCGCGGGAGCAGCCCACGGTGTCTTGTCTGAGATCTAGACTGGAGCTAGAGACATAGGGAGCTGTTATGATTAGATTCTAGAATGAGGGAGGGGGGGGGGGGGGGGTGTTTGAGAGAGAGAACGAGAGAGAGAGAAAGACATGCTAAGGCTACACACAAGATACACAGTGAACCTTTGAAGCTAGTTTACCTATGTGGAGGCGATGATGTCTGCCTAAGATTCATATTATCCTCACCAGGATAGGATTTAACATGGATTATCTGTGTGTGAGAGAGACAGAGTCAGAATTGGAGCAAGAAATGGAAAGATGGAGACTAGTGATAGAGGCAGTGAGTGTGTGTGTTTTTGGTTTTCCTATCTTTGTCCGTACTCACAAGGATAGTAAAATGAAAATTAGCGGGACATTTCACCTGTCTCCACAGGAAAAGGATATTTTAGGCTTAGGGGTTAGAATGATGGTTAGGTTTAGGGGTTAAGGTAAGGGTTAAGCTAACTGGACTGTTTAGCTACTGGACTCTTAAGCTAGGACAGATTTAAATATGTTCTGGGATTCATCTGATAATATTGAGGAGTTTCCCACATCAGTCACTGGGTTCATTAATAAGTGCATCAACAACATCGTCCCCAGTGACCATACGTACAGTGCATATCCCAACCAGAAGCCATGGATTACAGGCAACATCCGCACTGAGCTAAAGACTAGAGCTGATGCTTTCAAGGAGCGGGAACCTAATCCGGATGCTTATAAGAAATCCCGCTAAGACCTTCAATGAGCCATCAAACAGGCAATACAGGACTAAGATCAAATCCTACTTTGCCGGCTCTGATGTACGTCAGATGTGGCAGGGCTTGCAAACTATCACGGATTACAAAAAGGTAAACACAGCCGCGAGCTGCCCAGTGACACGAGCCTACCAGACGAGCTAAATGCCTTTTATGCTCGGTTTGAGGCAAGAAACACTGAACCATGCATGAGAGCACCAGCTATTCCGGACAACTGTGTAATCTCGCTCTCCTTGGCCGATGTGAGCAAGATCTTTAAACAGGTTAACATTCACAAGGCCCCGGGGCCAGATGGATTACCAAGATGTGTACTCATGAGCTGATCAGCTGGCAAGTGTCTTCACTGACATTTGTAACCTCTCTCCGACCCTGTCTGTATTACCTACAGGTTTCAAGCAGACCCTGTGCCCAAGAACGCCAAGGTAACCCGTCTAAATGACTACGTAGCACTCGCCACGTAGAACTCACATCTGTAAACATGAAATACTTTGAAAGCCTGGTCATGGCTCACATCAACACCATCATCCCAGACACCCTGGACCCACTCGAATTCGCATACCGCCCCAACAAATCCCCAGAAAATGCAATCTCCATTGCACTCCACACTGCCCTCTCCCACCTGGATAAGAGGAACACCTATGTGAGAACGTTGTGCATTGACTACAGCTTAGTGTTCAACACCATATTGCCCTCCAAGCTCATCACTAAGCTCAGGACACGGGGACTGAACACCTCCCACCTCTACAACTGGATCCTGGACTTCCTGACGGGCCGCCTCATGGTAAGTTGTACCGATGCACCAAGTCTGGAAACAAAAGGACCCTGAATAGCTTCTACCCCCAAGCCATAAGACTGCTAAATAGTTAACCAAACACCTACCTGGACTATCTGCGTTGACCCCTCTTTGCACTAACACTTTTGACTCATCACATACGCTGCTGCTACTGCTTATTATCTATCCTGTTGCCTAGTCACTTTATCCCTACCTGTATGTACATATCTACCTCAATTACATCGTACCCCTGCACATCAACTCAGTACTGGTACTCCGTGTATATAGCCATGGTATGGTTTCTCATTGTGTATTTATTCCTTGTGTTATTATCTTTCTCTCTGCATTGTTGGGTAGGGCCTGTAAGTAAGCATTTCACTGTTAGTCTACACCTGTTGTTTACGAAGCATGTGACAAATAACATTTGATTTGATTTGGGGTAAAGGTTAGGGTTAGGTTTAGGGTAAATAGGAAGGGGAATCTGAAGGAGAATCAATTGTTTGGTCGCCACAAATAGTATAGTAAAACAAACGTGTGTGTGTGAGTGAGAGTGAGAGAAATAGATGCAGAGAAAGAGGAACAGAGAGAGGGGGAGAGAAGATTTGTGAGTGTGTCACCTGTGGTTTATGACAGTTCTCTGCTGTGATTTATGACAGTTCTCTGCTGTGGATTATGACAGTTCTCTGCTGTGATTTATGACAGTTCTCTGCTGTGATTTATGACAGTTCTCTGCTGTGGTTTATGACAGTTCTCTGCTGTGGTTTATGACAGTTCTCTGCTGTGGTTTATGACAGTTCTCTGCTGTGGATTATGACAGTTCTCTGCTGTGGTTTTTGACAGTTCTCTGCTGTGATTTATGACAGTTCTCTGCTGTGATTTATGACAGTTCTCTGCTGTGGTTTTTGACAGTTCTCTGCTGTGGTTTTTGACAGTTCTCTGCTGTGGTTTTTGACAGTTCTCTGCTGTGGTTTTTGACAGTTCTCTGCTGTGGTTTATGACAGTTCTCTGCTGTGGTCTTTGACAGTTCTCTGCTGTGGTCTTTGACAGTTCTCTGCTGTGGTTTATGACAGTTCTCTGCTGTGGTTTATGACAGTTCTCTGCTGTGGTTTATGACAGTTCTCTGCTGTGGTTTATGACAGTTCTCTGCTGTGGTTTATGACAGTTCTCTGCTGTGGTTTTTGACAGTTCTCTGCTGTGGTTTATGACAGTTCTCTGCTGTGGTTTTTGACAGTTCTCTGCTGTGGTTTTTGACAGTTCTCTGCTGTGGTTTTTGACAGTTCTCTGCTGTGGTTTTTGACAGTTCTCAGGTGTGGTCCGTACACATACAGGACAGACTCTCCCTCCAACACCCCATCCCTGGCTGCATTCCTGGGAGTGTGTGTGTGTGTGTGTGTGTGTGTGTGTGTGTGTGTGTGTGTGTGTGTGTGTGTGTGTGTGTGTGTGTGTGTGTGTGTGTGTGTGTGTGTGTGTGTGTGTGTGCGTACGTACGTGTGTACGCGTGCGTGTGTCTGACAGGACATCCCAGGGAGGGGACAGAGAGAGAAATTGAAGTAGGTACAAGACTGGATCCTGGCAGTCAGATCCTGGCAGGGAAAGAACAGTGGTGGGGCTGGTCTGGTCTGGGACTGAGGGTCGTAAACATAGGATCACAAACACTGGGAGGGAGGTGGCTCTTTAGGAACAAGGGAACCGGATTTCTGACATCACAGCACATCACCAGTGGCGGTCGGTATCGTTTAAGATGAGGGAGTACGCAAATGTATTTTATGAGTATGGCCTTATTTCTGTTACAGTATATTGGATGACTGTCATTCATATTCTATTCACCCAGCAAAATGTAACATACTTGAATTTCCCTATACCCATCACCTAGCCTATGAATGACAGTTTACAACGTAGGTGCATAGGTTGAGAGAATTTTTGTAATCAAGGTGACAGTAACACATTCAATACCGTCTTGCACACTCTTGCCTGCATCTATAGCTGGTCTAGGGTGTACTCATTAGTCCAACAGTGCAAACAAGAGTTTCTATTGGACAAATGCAGGTATGTTTATACCTGTTTCGTTCCGTTTGCTACGGTTTTCAACAGAATTGGCTGAATTTATACACACCTGATCACACGCAAACACAGTTCACTTTCATAGCAGCCACATGATCACTTTGCCCCTTGTAATTCCTTCTCGCATCTAAGCGCTCTCCTCCTCTCTCACCCTTTCCCTTCGCTTGTGGACTTCAGTTAACAACACATCCGCTGTCTGTGACAATGTAACAGTATAACTTTATGGCGTCCCCTCGCCCTGCGAACCAGGGACCCTCTGCACACATCAACAACGGTCGCCCACGAAGCATCGTTACCCATCGCTCCACAAAGGCCGCGGCCCTTGCAGAGCAAGGGGAACCACTACTTCAACTCAAGGTCTCAAAGCGAGTGACGTAACCGATTGAAACGTTATTAGCGCGCACCACCGCTAACTAGCTAGCCATTTCACATCCGTTACACTCACCCCCCTTTCGACCTCCTCCTTTTCCGCAGCAACCAGTGATCCGGGTCAACAGCATCAATGTAACAGTATAACTTTATGGCATCCCCTCGCCCCGACCCGGGCGCGAACCAGGGACCCTCTGCACACATCAACAACGGTCGCCCACGAAGCATCGTTACCCATCGCTCCACAAAGGCCGCGGTCCTTGCAGAGCAAGGGGAACCACTACTTCAACTCAAGGTCTCAAAGCGAGTGACGTAACCGATTGAAACGCTATTAGCGCGCACCACCGCTAACTAGCTAGCCATTTCACATCCGTTACAACAAGGTAAAAAACCTTTCCAAGCCAAACCTTCATATTATAACCGCTAACCGCTACACACAGCCTACATCATTGTCACCATATTATCTAAAGTCATAGTAAACATAGCTAATAGAACTAACGCATTAGTAAACCCGCTACAATCATGCAGTAGAGTAGTCAGCAGAGCAAGCACTTTAGCAGTTACACCGGCGACCCCGGTGGTAATAAATTAATAAAACCAAAAGCTTACCTTGACTTGGAAGAGCTCCAAATTTGGATAGCCATAGCCAGCTAGCTAACATAGCTTCCCTCTGTTTGAGCTGGGTGTTTGAGTAGGCCAAACATCGCTAACTCTCCCTCTCTCTCATGCTTCTCCTTCATATTTGAAGAAATGTATTTGTTAAAAACTGTTCAAATATTGTCTTTCTCTCTCTTTGATTCAACTACACACCACATTTTAGTCACTGCAGTGCTAGCTAGCTGTAGCTTATGCTTTCAGTACTATTGCTACCCTACAGAGTGCTGCTGAGGCCACTGTAGACCTTCATTGCAAAACGTGGTGTTTTAATCAATAATTTGGTGACGTGAATATATTTTGTATAGATTTAAAATCAACATTTTTATTTATATGTTTCACTATAAAAATAAAAAATTCACTATGGTCCTGCCCTTCCTCCTCTGAGGAGCCTCCACTTATCACACACACACACTGAGGGAGAGTCTGGCTATATGATGTAATTACAGAATGTGTATGTATGGATGCCTTGAAACGATGCCAGAAATGCCCTTCTCTGCTGTTTAGAATAGAATGGGAGGCTGCAGTGCAGTTTCATTTCTTGCCCATTCTACAGAACAGGCCAATAAAACCACTAGAACTGACTATTACAATCTGAAACATAAATAACCAAGGAGAAAAATGCTACCATCAGATACATAACATCACCAAAACATTCAGGCAACATTCGTCACTAGCTGAAGCGGATGACTTTCTTACATTTCTGTATGGTTCCCATTTCCTCAAAAACCTCCCCTGGGAATCATTATGAAATCAATCAGGCTATTTCTAGAGACAGCCTAAAAAGGTCTCCTCTGGTCTGGGTGAGTTGAGCTCTGAGGTCCTGAAGACAGAATGGTAATGTTGTTGAAATGTCCTCTTCTACTTTCGGCTATCTGATTCGACCCATAGGACCTATTAAATGCTAAACACCTTTAGGACCCTCATAACATCAAAGAGTAAGGAAGATCTCCATCTGTGTACACACACTCATACAGTTAAACACATTTTGAAGGCAACTACCGTAAGCTAATTTTAGAGAAACTATATTTTTTATCCAAATATAGTCTTCTCCTTCATCCCAGTGCAACTTCACAATGTTGATATACCCAACAATGTTGACGTTACCCGTTGATATTATATCTATAAACAACAGAGTGAGTGACCAAACCTAACAGACCAGTTTGGGTGAAGATACTAGCCTACTGTTACAATGTTCGCTCAATTCAACTGTAAGCACTTTGTGTGTCCCAGTGCTTGTCTGTGTGTTAACTGTGAGTGAAGTTTGCAGTGAGTGGACAGAGCAGTAGGGTCAATAGCTGTGTGTGTAAGGGAAAAATCTTCACAGTTACATATCGGGATATTATTTATGACAATATATAGTATCGTTTTGACAATATAGCAGTATTATTTTTGCACTAGTTGGCTATACCTGCAACAAAACTCCAGTATTTTTCCTTCATACATGTAGCTTGTTCTCCATCTTCTTTTTAAATAGTGAGCCAATTTGTTTTCAGCACTTTTATTTACATGACTGATCAAAGCCATGAGTAAACATGGTGAGCAATATGTTTGGAACATTGAATCGCAATACACATAGAATCGTAAGAATCGCAGTGCATATTGTGTCGGCACCTAAGTATCATGATAATATCGTATTGTGAGGTCCCTGGCAATTCACAGCCCTGGTGTGTGTGTGTTAACTGTGAGTAATGTTATCAGTGTGTGAACCCAGTCAGACAGTAGTAGAGCAATTGTCACCTCTAATTATAGCTAGCAGTCCTCTGGCCCCCCTGCTGTGGCAGTCGACCAGGGCCACGGATCAATCTCAGTCAGAGTGGAACTCAATGCCAGGGAAATGGGTGCAGGGGGTTAAAAGGGCACCTACATCAGATTCAGGCCACATAATGTGGTATTGCATACCAGCATCCGTCTGTACACAGTTCCTAACGTGTAGGAACCGTGTAGATGTAATCTTTTGGTTTTAGGCAGATATGAAACTGCGCTTGGGACTTTTCCTAAGTTTAGTAAGAACAACTGTGTGAGTGTGTATACTTTTGATACCTGACAGTGCTATCCTGTAGTGACTCGTTCTCTAGGTACAATATTACAGCCGATTCATGATGTCATCACAGTTAAAGGTGCAACCGCAATCAAGGGAATTCCCATGCAAAATAACAAAGCACACTTTGGATTTGATACTTCCTCGACCAGTCATCAGTGTAGCCTTATCCCTTCCTCAGACGTGGTTATAGTGGTGCTGTGCATATAAAGAAACACTCCTTCTGACTGATTGACTGACGACAGAAGAGTAGCTAACGGCCTGTTTGTTGCCTCTGGTGTGTGTTTGTGGGGACAAGGATGATGGAATGTTGCCAACTGTAATTTAGTATCATAAATTCAGAATGTGTACGATGAACTGGAAGTCCCCGCCTACTGCTTCCAAACCCAGGCACTCTTTAAGCCTAATGCAATGATTTATTTTACAATCAAATTTCTCTATTCTATAGTGATGTGCATCACATAAAGTAGTTACTGTCTAATTATGTGTGCAGTCCTAAAAACATGCAGACAGGGTAGTCACACAAAGACAGGGAATTACTGTCAAACTCATACTAGGCTATAGGTTACTGAAATGGCTCACAGGTCAATGGTGAATTGCTGTTGTGCTCAGTCATGCATGGCCCAACCAATCTAGAGTACAAAATAATGAAGTTCATAGTGTGACTGTTGGTTGACACAATGCAAACTTTATTGTCCAGGACATTGGCGAAATTGCCACGGGGGATGGGGGGACACGTCCGCCCAATAATTTCTGGGGGGAGTTGGGGGCCCACTGGAGGTCCCCCAGATAGCATATGAACACGTCATAAGCAATGGCAGAATGTGTAGAATTGCAGGAAATTAGCTTTAAAGGAGAAATGTTACAACCAAATCTCTATTTTGATGTAAATGGCATGTTGTAGAAGGGTCCAAACAACTTTTTTGTGATTTCACATGTTTTAGAGAAACTGAAAAAACATGAACAGAATCTCCAAAAACAGTTTTCATTCTTTATCCGTAATGTTATATTCCCTTTTACGCGACTCGAGCATTCTCGAGCGGTTCCATTTACCATGCAGCCTGCTGCTACAGGTAACTGCCAAAATAAAGGAAACACCAACACACTGTATAATGTCTTAATAGGGAGTTGAACCACCACGAGGCGTCAGAACAGCTTCAATGCGTGTTGGCTTAGATTCTAGAAGTGTGGAAGCACCCCATGCGTTCAATATACTTTGTATTAAAGGTTGACACAGGAGTGACTATTCATTTCTGTCGTGTCTTGTCCTGTCAATTATTTTACCTGTACTGTCCTGATCCCGCAACCGTTCTGTAACACCGGAACTTTCCTGTCCAATCACAATAAAAATAACTGTCCCGTACATTGCTCATTTATATGCCCAAATCTCTGAAATAACTCCCTCCTAGCTGCATGTCTGTCTGTCCCCGCTCTGCAACAGCATCACATTCGTGGAAACGAAGACTGTTCTCAGGGCAAGCCTTGTTGTAGCTAGATATGTTCAAGCCGCATTAGGGACAATTTTAGCTAACTCTATTCCTAACCTTAACCTAATTATCCTAACCTTCCATGTCAATTATCCTAACCTGCTACAAAAAGTAACTTCTGCTAGTCAAAGATTGACGTTGAGATCAGTCTTGGTTTCCACTAACGCGATACAGCCACTCGCGTGTGAGTAACCATAGCAACTGCTCTGTGGCTGCTGCTTAGGAGACAGTTACCTGTACACAGCTGATAACCACATTACGAGATTTGGGGAATGAAGGCAGTGGGAGCACTGTTCCCGTGTCAACCTCTACTTTGTATCCCTCATTTACTCAAGTGTTTTCTTTATTTTGGTAGTTATCTGTAAAATAGACAGAGAGGTATCGCTCGAGTCGCAACAAAATTGAATATAACGCTGCAGAAGTTCGGAATTACACAATTTCATGTGTACAATATCTAAAAGACCTACATCACTATACTGAGAGCTTTGCTGTTTCTAAAAGGATGCATTTGGGTGTTTTTGGAGCCTTTGTTCATGTTTTTTTTCGGGGCCCCCATACTACTGTACACAACGAGGATGACGAAGTGATTTGCTGTTTGGTGTAAGTTTCTCTGAAACGTGAAATCATAATAAAGTTGTCTCGACCCTTCAATAACTTGTTTTTTATGTATTTCTTTTTACCTTTATTTAACTAGGCATATAACATGCCATTTACATTTTTTTTTTATTGATTTGGTTTTATTTATTTATTATTAAATACATTAAATGACCTGGTATGATGGTGCATTGATCGGTTATTTTTGTGTTTTTACCCGAAGTCAACCTTTAAAGTGACTAACCAGTTTTTCCAGATTTCTATGAAATATGAACTATAATTCATTATAATATGAGTGAAATAGTTTTATTTCCAAAAAAGGGCAATTAAGTATATTTAAAGGCAGCTTTTCTTTGTTGGAATGTTGTGGGCATACCCCAACATCAGAATGGTGTGGGTGTATACAGGTCATTAAAAATATTATTGCGAGTAGACCACTGATTGGCCAGCTCCCTCTTTGAGGAAATAGCAAGCATTTTTTAAACAGTCTGTTTATGATACAAGTTTGAGGTGGGGTTTTTAAAGTGTTTTCTCCAATTTATGCTTTGGCCACAAATACAAGTATAGGATGATTCAACAACATTATTTGGGTATGAGTTAACAGAACTTTTAAACGTGAGATTTTCCCTGGAAAGTTACTTTAATACAACAAAATATTCTCTCAACCTCATGGCAAAATGTGTAAAGTAGCAGGAAATTTGCCTTAAAACAGCTAAACGTTCTCGCATCCTCATTGAAAAATATGAAATATAGTATGAGATGAGCTATAAAAACAGCACATTTTTATCTGCCCCATGACAAACTGTGTAGAGTTGCAGGAAATTAGCTTTAAAACTGCTAAATGTTCTTTCAGACTCATGACAAAATGTTAAGAATAGCATTATAAAACTGCAAATGTTCTATGTGTTAAAAAGTGTGTGTGTTAAAAAACGTGTTAAAAAGCAGGAAGTTAGTTATTTGCCAAAAAATAAGAAATACAATTCCTAACATATATATTTTTTGTGACATTGCACTTATACCTTATACTGTGTTTTCTAAATACCCCTCCATATAAAAAAGTTTACAAACAAATAAAGCTCCCCGGACCTCCATCTACTGTTCATCCTCCCCAATATCTACACCATCATTTCGCCCTAGGTCCTGCATAGGCTGCAGTCAGTGTGAAACCGAAAACAAGATTGTATGGTTCTGGGAAATAATTTGGGGATTTCCACGACATATTTTGGACACAATTACACAGCGTGATGTTCAGTTATTGTTTGTAGTTAACATACAGCCAGAGGTAGCCTATAGTTGGAACGGTATGCCCAAGCTATCTATAATGCCCCATTATGTCGTTGCCTCTACGCACAATACTGAACATCTGGCCCAAAGCTTATTCTACGCATCTAGAGGGGGAAACTCAGTCGTGGGCCAGGCACAGCATGTCCATTGTCTGTCTATAAAATTCTCAATCATGTTAATTTTTGTGTAATGGAATGGAAACATATTGTTAATTCAAACAAACTCCACACAGCAAGTTATCTTCGCTTATACAGAATACAACACCATTCCTCTCAATACCTAATTCCCCAAATCCATGCACTTTGTCGGGAACCCTGGGCGCAGGAGCGGAAGAGATTCAGAAAAATTATACAGTGTTTTCTATTCTTACCTGCTTCCACTGTATCTGATAAGTCAAAATTAGATGCTGTCCTAGGGAATTCTTTGAGTTTCCTGGCGCTGAGGTTAAAAAACCCGGAGTTCGCTCCTTCTTCCAACGCTCTTTCCAAGCCGCGGTTAGTTGGCACGGTATTGCCGCTAATGTTACTTTGTATAGAGGCAGATGCGAGCTGGGAATGTGGACGAGGGTCTGGTCCCAACGTCGCCATATTCGCCTCACCTTTATTGCAAATGAAATGCTCTACGACGATTGTATCCAGGCACAAACTACGGGAGAGACTTCAGCGGTGCGCGAATTTCCGGAATTGCCTCCGCTCCCATGCGGCTGCGCAATTCACTGTACTACAATGAACTGTAGCCAGGCCAACTGCATACTGGTAGATTAGGATTTTGCGACCCCTGCTGACTATAGGCCTACAGAAAACTGACATAGTTTCCCTTCAAAACCTAGAGCTACTTGTATGACACGAATGTCTGTACCGTAGGCTACATCTGTGATATATGTAGTTCATATAAACTGAGTGACACAAAACAGATATTGGGAATGCAGTAAACATTGTGACTACGGATTTTGAATGATTAGTAAGCCTGCATAACAACTTCTAACTCAATTACAGAAAAACATTCATATCATACATTTCATATCATATCTTGAATGATAATTCCTAGAGTTCAATGAGTCTACAAATGAGTAGTCTAGCCTGTTGATAGAGAGAGAGAGAGAGAGAGAGCGAGAGAGAGAGAGAGAGAGAGAGAGAGAGAGAGTACTGTTCATTATGAATGGTTTGTTAACTTTTGTTTATTACCTATTTCACTTGGCTTTGGCAATGTAAACATATGTTTCCCATGCCAATAAATCCCTTTGAATTGAGAGAGGGGGGGCTCACTGCCAATGAGAATGCTGAGTCGACCGCTTGAATAACCTTGCATCAGCAGAGATGCTGTTTGCTGATCACTGATCACACTATGGAGGCTGTACACACACATAGAGAGAGAGAGAGAGTGAAAGAGAGACAGAGAGACGAGAGGTAGAGAATGAGAGATGCCTTCAGATACATACAGTAACAGAAAGAAACGAGTGAGTGAGGTGGTGTCAGACTATGATACATGTATCGTCTTTGGTGCCATCTGGAGCAGGTAAAAGCCTGTTAGATTCTATTTCAGATGAACCCAGCTCAACAAATAACCTATAATTCTGCTATTCCCAATATTCATGACAGTATTACTATTTCTTTTCAGCGCCTGAAAAGTCAGTCCATATCTTCATGTCACTTTTTTGTCAGTTTCATCCCCTCACTTCATATTTTACTATTAGCAGAACATGAGTACAAGAAAAATTAAATGCTACTTTTTTAGTATCATACTTCCCCGATCTGTTCAAGCTGCATTGTGGTGTGACACACAATTGTTAGGTTGTTTCAATATGCTTAAGGCTGGTTTCTACAACATCTCCTTCATGCTGGACAAGACATTACTTCCCACCGAGGGGAACCTAACAGGAATAAAAAGCTGGAAAAAAATTATTGTTGATCTCAGCATTAATAAGCAAGACTACTACATAAGGATTAGGTTAAATCTATTTGTGAATGATAACTCAATCCTCACCAGAGATTTGTGAGATGTTGGGATGAGTATTATAACACTTTTCAGGTCAAACATAATATGTAGTAATTATAAGACACCACTTGGAGTTCTAAGACACTACTTGGAGTGTGAGCCTTTTGTCACGACTCCCAACGAAGGTGGCTCCCCTGCCTGTTCGGGCGGCGCTCGGCGGTCGTCGTCGCCGGTCTACTAGCCGCCACCAATCCCTTTTTCCTTTTCGTTTTGTCTTATTGGTTGCACCTGTTCCCTGTTTCGTTTCTTGATTTATGTCTATTTAAGCCTGTTAGGTCCGCCTAGGGTTGTGCGGGATTGTTACTCTGTTGGATGTGGATGTGGATGTGGATGTGGATGTGGTTGTGGATGTGGATGTGGATGTGGATGTGGTTGTGGATGTGGATGTGGTTGTGGATGTGGTTGTGGATGTGGTTGTGGATGTGGTTGTGGATGTGGATGTGGATGTGGATGTGGTTGTGGATGTGGTTGTGGATGTGGTTGTGGATGTGGATGTGGATGTGGTTGTGGATGTGGATGTGGTTGTGGATGTGGATGTGGTTGTGGATGTGGTTGTGGATGTGGATGTGGTTGTGGATGTGGATGTGGTTGTGGTTGTGGATGTGGATGTGTTTTCGTGTTTGTTTTCTCCAGACTGTTTGGTCCTGTGTTTGGGCTGGTCTGTTTTATGCGCCCTGTATTTTGGCGTGACCGTGCCGGAGAATAAATTACGATTTACCGAACCCCCTGCTCTCTGCGCCTGACTCCAACCCACCACTCCTAGTAAACTCTGACACCTTTGACCTTTGATAAAACTTTAATTACACAAAAACATAGGAGCTCACTCCCTAATTTAACTTGGACTGCTGAACTGGAGAAGTAGACCAGTGCAAATTTTTTAACAAGATATTAAAAGAGCTCAGCTACCTAAACTTGTCATTCACTGACGTGTGGTTATAAGAGCACTTATAACAACAGAATGAGACCCCCAACATTAAATGTTGGATGTAAAGATATCCGACCCACTTCTTGCTCAACAAGTTGACAATTTTACAGCTGTATGATTTTAGACGTCACATGACAAAAAGACTCACGTTCGACCATGTCCTCTGTTTTGGGATTATACAAAATGGTGATTACTTTACAGTTGGATAGAATATTAAATTGTTTCAGAGATTCTGGAAATAATCACATTTGTGATTGTTCCTATGGTTTCAATACTACTTGCTGCAGGTGTACATGTATCTTAACTTCAGTATACAGTGCCTTCGGAAAGTATTCAGACCCCTTGACTTTTTCCACATTTTGTTTCATTACAGCCTTATTCTAAATTATATATTTTTTTAAACCTCAGCAATCTACACACAATACCCCATAATAATAAAGTGAAAACCATTTTTATTTTTTATTTTTGCAAATGTATAAAAAAACAAAAACAGAAATACCTTATTTACATAAGTATTCAGACCCTTTGCTATGAGACTTGAAATTGAGCTCAGGTGCATCCTGTTTCCATTGTTTTTCCTTGAGATGTTTCTACAACTTCATTGGAGTCCACCTGTGGTAAATTCAATTGATTGGGCAGGATTTGGAAAGGTACACACCTGTCTATATAAGGTCCCACAGTTGACAGTGCATGTCAGAGCAAAACCCAAGCCAGGAGATTGAAAGAATTGTCCGTAGACCTCCGAGACAGGATTGCGTCGAGGCACAGATCTGGGGAAGGGTACCAAAAAATGTCTGCAGCATTGAAGGTCCCCAAGAACACAGTGGCCTCCATCATCCTTAAATTAAAGAAGTTTGGTACCACTAAGACTCTTCCTAGAGCTGGCCGCTCAGCCAAACTGAGCAATCGGGGGAGAAGGGCCTTGGTCAGGGAGGTGACCAAGAACCCGATGGTCACTCTGACAGAGCTCTGGAGTTTCTCTGTGGAGATGGGAGAACCTTCCAGAAGGACAACCATCTCTGTAGCACTCCACCAATCAGGCCTTCATAGTAGAGTGACCAGACGGAAGCCACTCCTCAGTAAAAGGCACATGACAACACGCTTGGAGTTTGCCAAAAGGCACCTAAACTCTCAGACTATGAGAAACAAGATTATCTGGTCTGATGAAACCAAGATTTAAATCTTTGGGCTGAATGCCAAGTGCACGTCTGGTGGAAACCTGGCATCATCCCTACGGTGAAGCATGGTGGTGGCAGCATCATGCTGTGGGGATGTTTTTCAGTAGCAGGGACTGGGAGACTAGTCAGAATCGAGGCAAAGATAAATGGAGCAAAATACAGAGAGATCCTTGATGAAAACCTGCTCCAGAGTGCTCAGGACCTCAGACTGGGGCAAAGGTTCACCTTCCAACAGGAAAACTACCCTAAGCACACAGCCAAGACAACGCATTAGTGGCTTCGGGACAAGTCTCTGAATGTCGTTGAGTGGCCCAGCCAGCGCCTTGAACCCATCTCTGGAGAGACCTGAAAATAGCTGTGCAACGACGCTCCCCGTCCAACCTGACAGAGCTTGAGAGGATCAGCAGAGAAGAATGGGAGAAACTCTCCAAATATAGGTGTGCCAAGCTTGTAGCGTCATACCCAAGAAGACTCAATGCTGTAATCGCTGCCAAAGGTGCTTCAACAAAGTACTGAGTAAAGGGTCTGAATACTTATGTAAATGTGATATTGTCGCGACTTCCACCGAAGGTGGCTCCTCTCCCTGTTCGGGCGGTGCTCGGCGGTCGTCGTCGCCGGCCTACTAGCTGCCACCGATCCATTTTTCCTTTTCGTTTGTGTCTGTCTGTATTGTTTACACCTGTGTCTTGATAGTTGAGTTCGGTGGGTATATTTACCTCCGCTGCCTGCGAGTCTTTGTGCGGGATTGTTTTCTGTGGTTATGTTATTTAGGGGTGTGTGTCTGCACCACAGGGTTTCTTTTCTCTCGGCAGTTGTGCCGTTTTGGTATTGAGTTTAGTAGTCGAGGTTTCTCCTCCGTGTGTGTTACGCTTTATTCCCTGTGTGTGTGGCAATCTCGTTTTGGCCGTGTTTTAGTCCCATGTTGTAGTTGTGTTGGGACTGCACATTAAACTCTCCTGCTCCTGAGTCCTGCACCTTCCTCCGTTAGGAGGCACCGTAACAGATATTTACGTTTCTTTTAATGATATATTAGCAATGATATCTAAAAACCTGTTTTAGCTTTCTCATTATGGGGTATTGTGTATAGATTGATGAGGAAAATAAACAATTCAATCCATTTTAGAATAAGGCTTTAATGTAACAAAATGTGGAAAAAGTCAAGGGGTCTGAGTACTTTCTGAACACACTGTAGATACTGTATAGGCTTGACCTGCCCATTGATATATTGTTCATTTGCAATATTCTAATATGATAATATTGTTTGTTTATGGATCCAGAAGATTATTATTAGACAAATTCTGTATTTGTTTGAGGAGCTCTACAAAGTCAATGTCCTCCTTCAAACAGCACTTGACTGTCCAACTCTAATATGGCCTCACATGATATAAAAAAGGTTGGTGTTCATGTGAAAATATCCCCTTCACAATAGAGATACCTATGGTTGTAATATGAATATATTCTATAACTTTCTATTGTATCTACCTTCATGGGAAGATGTCATAAGAAGTAGCTTACTACTGCAACTGGTGATGCCTGACTGAAACTGCTAGGGACGCTTGCTCATCTGTCGAATTACCTTGTAATGTTGGAGATGAGGATATATCTTCTGTACATACTAATGCAAACAATGCCATCATGCAAATTTCACAGTGTACTGTACATTTCATGCACACAAAAAGCTTATTCATCTCAAATTTTGTGCACAAATTAGTTTACACCCTGAGCATTTATCCTTTGCCAAGATCATCCCTCCACCTGACAGGTGTGGCATATCAAAAAGCTGATTAAACAGCATGATCATTTTACAGTTACACCTTGTGCTGGGGAAAATAAAGGGCCACTCTAAAATGTGAAGTTTCAACTTTTCCTGGAAGTTGAAAATGTCCCAGTTCTGCATACTCACCAGACACGTCACCTATTGAGCATTTGGGATGCTCTGGATCAACAAGTATGACACCGTGTTCCAGTTCCCGCCAATATCCAGTGATTTCGCACAGCCATTGAAGAGGAGGAGTGGGACAACAGTCCACATGCCACAATCAACAGCCTGATCAACTTTATGCGAAGGAGATGTATCGCGCTGCATGAGGTGTCACACCAGACACTGACTGATTTTCTGATCCACGCCCCTACTTTTTTTTAAAGGTATCCGTGACCACTCTAAAATGTGCCGTTTTGTCACACAACACAATACCACAGATGTCTCAAGATTTGAGGGACTGTGCAATTGGCATGCTGACTGCAGGAATGTCCACTAGAGCTGATGCCAGAGAATAAAAAAATTATTTCTCTACCATAAGCCGCCTCCAACGTCATTTTAGAGAATTTGGCAGTACGTCCAACGGGCCTCACAACAGCAGACCACGTGTAACCACGCAAGCCCAGGACCTCCCCATCCGACTTCTTCCCCTGCGGGAACATCTGAGACCAGCCACCCGGGCAGCTGATGAAACCTTGGGTTTGCACAACCGAAGAATTTCTGCACAAACTGTCAGAAATCGTCTCAGGAAAGCTCATCTGCGTGCTCATCGTCCTCACCAGGGTCTTGACCTGACTGCAGTTCGGCGTCATAATCGACTTAATTGGGCAAATGCTCAACTTCGATGGCCACTGGCACGCTGGAGAAATGTGAGCTTCATGGATGAATCCCGGTTTCAACTGTACCGGGCAGATGGCAGACAGCATGTACGGCATTGTGTGGGCGAGCGGTTTGCTGATGTGAACAGAGTGCCCCATGGTGGCGGTGGGGTTATGGTATGGGCAGGCAATGAGCACAATGGCATTTTATCAGTGGCAATTTCAAAGCACAGAGATCCTGAGGCCCATTGTCGTGCCATTCATCCAACCGCCATCACCTCATGTTTCAGCATGATAACCCATGGCCCCATGTCGCAAGGATCTGTACACAATTCCTGGAAGTTGAAAATGTCCCAGTTCTGCATACTCACCAGATACAGTATGTCACCTACTGAGCATGTTTGGGATGCTCTGAATCGACAAGTACGACACCGTGTTCCAGTTCCCGTCAATATCCAGCAACTTCGCACAGCCATTGAAGAGGAGCGGGACTACATTCCACATGCCACAATCAACAGCCCGATCAACTCTATGCGAAGGAGATGTGCTGCGCTGCATGAGGCAAATGGTGATCACACCAGACACCGACTGATTTTCTGATCCACACCCTTACTTTTTTTAAGGTATCAGTGACCCACAGATGCATATATGTATTCCCAGTAAAATCCATAGATTAGGGCCTAATTCATTTATTTCAATTGACTTATTTCTCTATATTAACTGTATATGAAATTGTTGCATGTTGCGTACATTTATTTGTTCAATATACATTTGTATATTTTCTGCTGATAGTTTTCAATTTTCATTCAGCAAGTACAAGAGAAGTTGTTTTGAAGGAAGTTGAGATATACTGTAACTGTGTTCATAGAAAATCTCTCTATGTGTGTGCATGTGGTCAGTCGTGGTGGCACTGCCTCTCCTCTACGAAGGGACACTGTCCCGACATCACCTTATCTAAGCCCACCACACAGACACTGCACTGAGACAGAAAGCAGCGGGAATAAAGGCAGATATGGCAGTCCTCTCATGATGATGATGATGAAGGACACTATAAGAGTAATGAAGTACCAGGGAGCGACTCAAACAGGCAGCAGGACCCCTCTCTGCTGTTCCCAGGTGATGACCAATATCCCCTTACTAGAAGTAGCCCCGTTATCTCCCACAAGAAGAAGTCCTTACCGTGGCATGGGGATACAGGGCTGTCTGTGTCGCCCCCTACTATTGAGACACCTCTGGGTCTTAGTAGTGACCCCCCATCAACATTTGACCGATATCACCTTCATCTTAATGAGCCCCCAACACTGGCAGCAGAGAAGTCAACTGGTGGTGTAGAGGCACAGTCAAATAAGCCACGCTGTGTCTCCCTCTTGGCCAACCTGAACGACCTGCTTACCAGCAGGCTCCATGTTCCTTCAGGGGTCCCCATGGGCCAGAGCTTGGGGGGCCCTGAAGGGAACAATTGTGGACGGGTATCCAACTCGGATGCCCATCCACAATTAGGTAACCTTTTCAGCTGTCCTGATATGGCAGACTTTATACATCTTTACATATACAGACTGGTGTACTGTATGTGAAATAGCTTATGAAAAGAAGGGAGAACACCCACACACATTGTGCTATGAAGTTTTCAGTGCCTATCAAGGATAAACGGTCAAGTGATATTACACACTGCTCCGCAGACATCTTCAAGTCTGGCTGTTATCTGGACAAGGTAATAGACCACTCCAGCTAGTGTTTCCATATTGTGTGTTATAACTGGTCCTTACAACCCTTTTCCCACCCTCTCTAAAAATATATGCTTATTAATTATTTGTGAAGCATATAAGTCTCTGTGTGACATTATGCTTCATGCCTGGTGTGTAGGAGAATGCTAATTTCATAGTGGTGGACATGGTGCTGTAGGCCTTGGAGGGGGTCTGAGTCAGAAGAGCTGTGGGGCACTGGGGAACCATACAGGGACTCAGGGGCCAAAACCTGCATCCACCCCCCAAAGACACACTCTGTTGTGTCCACTGACAATGGATATGAAGTGGGATGGAAGAGGGGTTATTAAAGTTGAAATTAAGATAGGCAAGATTTTTTTTTAAATGTAATACTCTTGTATGAATTATTTTCATTGTCAACTTCTCTTATTAACTATTGTTATTTATGTGTAGTAAAATTATGCAAAGTCAACCAACCAACCCAGTCATATCAGATATGTGGTCATAGAGGATGTGGAGAGGAAGCCATTTAGGGGTGTGGGAAACAAAGCCATGACAGAGAAGGATGTGTCAGTGAGAAGAGTGTTCTCTGAGTTAATGTGGTTCATATCACATGTTTGTATTATGTGATGGGGATGTACTATATTATGGGGCAGACAATAGATAAATAACCAGGAGCACTAACATGTCCTTTAAAAGTCAAAACAAACAAACAGTTACAAACCCATCGCACATCTGATTAACCATGATAATATTCCTCATAGTCATCATACAACAGCCTAAAATAGCATTCCTATTCATCTTGTCTTTTTTTAAATTATTATTTATTTTATTAACCCATCCACCAACCCCATCTTCAGAGGACAAAAATAACTTTTTTGTTAAGTATACGCTACATACATTTTACACATAAAATGTTACATACTACATACATGGTACTTTTATATACAGCATTCACGTGACATACATATATATATACAGTCGTGGCCAAAAGTTTTGAGAATGACACAAATATTAATTTTCACAAAGTTTGCTGCCTCAGTTTGTATGATGGCAATTTGCATATACTCCAGAATGTTATGAAGAGTGATCAGATGAATTGCAGTTAATTGCAAAGTCCCTCTTTGCCATGCAAATGAACTGAATCCCCCAAAAACATTTCCACTGCATTTCAGGCCTGCCACAAAAGGACCAGCTGACATCATGTCAGTGATTCTCTCGTTACCACAGGTGTGAGTGTTGACGAGGACAAGGCTGGAGATCACTCTGTTATGATGATTGAGTTCGAATAACAGACTGGAAGGTTCAAAAGGAGGGTGGTGCTTGGAATCATTGTTCTTCCTCTGTCAATCACGGTTACCTGCAAGGAAACACGTGCCGTCATCAATGCTTTGCACAAAAAGGGTTTCACAGGCAAGGATATTGCTGCCAGTAGGATTGCACCACTTATCGGATCATCAAGAACTTCAGGGAGAGCGGTTCAATTGTTGTGAAGAAGGCTCCAGGGTGCCCAAGAAAGTCCAGCAAGCGCCAGGACCGTCTCCTAAAGTTGATTCAGCTGCGGGATCAGGGCACCACCAGTACAGAGCTTGCTCAGGAATGGCAGGAGGCAGGTGTGAATGCATCTGCACGCCCAGTGAGGCAAAGACTTTTGAAGGATGGCCTGGTGTCAAGAAGGGCAGCAAAGAAGCCACTTCTCTCCAGGAAAAATATCAGGGACAGACTGATATTCTGCAAAAGGTACAGGGATTGGACTGCTGAAGACTGGGGTAAAGTAATTTTCTCTGATGAATCCCCTTTCCGATTGTTTGGGGCATCCGGAAAAAAGCTTGTCCGGAGAAGACTAGGTGACCATCAGTCCTGTGTCATGCCAGTAAACAGTAAAGCATCCTGAGACCATTCATGTGTGGGGTTGCTTCTCAGCCAAGGGAGTGTGCTCACTCACAATTTTGCCTAAGAACACAGCCATTAATAAAGAATGGTACCAACACATCCTCCGAGAGCAACTTCTCCCAACCATCCAGAAACAGTTTGGTGATGAACAATGCCTTTTCCAGCATGATGGAGCACCTTGCCATAAGGCAAAAGTGATAACTAAGTGGCTCGGGGAACAAAACATTGATATTTTGGGTCCATGGCCAGGAAACTCCCCAGACCTTAATCCCATTGAGAACTTGTGGTCAATCCTCAAGAGGCGGGTGGACAAACAAAAACTCACAAATTCTGACAAACTCCAAGCATTGATTATGCAAGAATGGGCTGCCATCAGTCAGGATGTGGACCAGAAGTTAATTGACAGCATGCCAGGGCGGATTGCAGAGGTCTTGAAAAAGATTCCATAGAAACATCTGACAAAAATATCTAAAGACACTGAAGCAGCAAACTTTGTGAAAATTAATATTTGTGTCATTCTCAAAACGTTTGGCCACGACTATCAACAAAAGTATGTGGACACCCCTTCAAAATAGTGGATTCGGCTATTTCAGCCACACTAACTGCTGACAGGTGTATAAAATCAAGCACACATCCATGCAATCTCCATAGATAAAAATTGGCAATATAATGGCCTTACTGAAGAGCTCAGTGACGTTCAATGTGGCACCGTCATAGGATACCACCTTTCCAACAAGTTAGTTTGTTAAATTTATCCTCTGCTAGAACTGCCCCGGTCAACTGTAAGTGTTGTTATTGTGAAGTGGAAACGTCTAGGAGTAACAAGGGCTCAGCTACAAAGTGGTAGGCCACAGAAGCTCACAGAACGGGACTGCCGAGTGCTGAAGCGCATAAAATCGTATGTCCTCGGTTGCAACAAGTTCCAAACTGCCTCTGGAAGCAATTTCAGCACAAGAACTGTTCGTCGGGAGCTTCATGTAATGGATTTCCATGGCCGAGCAGCCGCACATGTCACTGTCGTCAAAGGAAGTGGACCAAAACGCAGCGTGGTGAGCGTACATTATCCTTTTATTATAGAAAATGACGCCAACAAAACAACGAACGAAGAAACCAACCGTGAAGCTCACGAGGGCTAAGTGCCACAAACACAAGTCAACTTCCCACACAGAAAGGAGGGAAAAGGTCTACCTAAGTATGGTTCCCAATCAGAGACAACGATAGACAGCTGTCCCTGATTGAGAACCATACCCGGTCAAAACAAAGAAATACAAAAACATAGAAAATAGAACATAGAATGCCCACCCAAATCACACCCTGACTAAACCCAAAATAGAGACATAAAAAGCTCTCTAAGGTCAGGGCGTGACAGCACACAAGCCTAAGATCTCCATGCATAATGCTAAGAATCAGCTGGCTGCAGTGGAAACGCATTCTCTGGAGTGATGAGTCCCGCTTCACCATCTGGCAGTCCAACAAACGAATCTGGGTTCGACCTGCCCGAATGCATAGTGCCAACTGTAAAGTTTGGTGGAGGAGTGTCATGAGAATTTTCAATCACAATGATAATAACTAACAATCAATAGCTTTGACCAATCCCCAAGGTTTGTAAGACCATGGGTTTAATAATAATTAGGCAAAGACTCAGTTTATGCAAAAGGTTAGTACAGTTTATTCATGAGAACGTTCTAAAGTCAAGAATGCAAACACAGTCTTTATAACACAAACAAACAAGTTCAAATCTTAAGCTACGCCTTTCTCAGACAGTCTGTGTTTTTCCACTAAACAGATACATTGTTTCTTTAATCTGCAACATGTTTCATAATTTTCTGCAAGCCTAACAGTTTCTCCCCTCCACGGGTGGAGACAGAATGTCCTGTAAGGAACACAGTAGTACAACTTGTCTGTCGATAGCTCCTCTTATCATTTGTTTCACACTTGCACCCTGCTTACATACTAAAAAGGAACAAACGGTCCTTGTTCTAATTCTGACTAAAACTACACACATCATCAGATTATAGTTTTATGATTCTAATAAATTTCATACAATTATATGGTTTCAGGGTGGAATATTTTAATCATTACCATTAAGCATATAATTCCCTTTACAAGGAGGAATAATGGTCTGGGGCTGTTTTTCATGGTTCAGGATAGGCCCCTTACTTCCAGTGAAGGGAAATATTAACGCTCCAGCATACAATGACATTCTCGACAATTCTGTGCTTCCGACTTTCTGGCAACAGTTTGGGGAAGGCCCTTTAACAATCCCCCCGTGTACAAAGCGAGGTCCATACAGAAATGGTTTGTTGAGATTGGTGTGGAAGAACTTTACTGGCCTGCACAGAGCCGACCCCATCGAACATCTTCGGGATGAATTGGAATGCCGACTGTGAGGCAGGCCTAATCGCCCAACATCAGTGCCCGACCTCACTAATGCCCTTCTGGCAGAATGGAAGCAAGTCCCCGCAGAAATGTTCCAACATCTAGTGGAAAGCCTTCCCAGAAGAGTGGAGGCTGTTATAGCAGAAAAGGAGGGAACAATTCCATATTAATAATACCCATGATTTTGGAATGAGGTGTTCGATAAACAGGTGTCCACATACTGTTGGTCATGTAGTATATTTTTCAGCCGTGCTGTGATGTTTTACATGTATTTTGAACCCTTCTATTCCCATAGTATCCACAGATTGTGAGCTAATGATGAAAACCTTTCCTACAAGTATTATTATATTGTTGATTGACTGACTATGGCTTTCCAAATCACCCTACTGATTTCATCTTGAGTCTTGTATCCACCCCCTCATGTCCATACTAAGTTCCCTGCGCTCTCCCATAATGCTGTGCTCTGCGGAGGGCCTTGCACAGCAGCTAGTGTGTGGCTTCAGGAAACAGTAGTTTCCCAGACAGGAGCTAAAACAACCATCAGAGCATCAGGACCTAGCTGCAGGAAGTGAGAATCACTGTGGTAAACAAAATGCCACCCTGCTGTCAAACACACAAATCAAAGGCACATTTTAACAGAGTTATTTACAATCAAATCAAATCAAATGTAATTGCTCACATACACATATTTGGCAGATGTTACTGCGGATGTAGCAAAATGCCTGTGTTCCTAGCTCCAACAGTGCAGTAATATCTAACAATATACAACGTTACACACAAATCTAAAAAAGTTAAACAATGGAATTAGGAAATATAGAAATATTAGGACAAGCAATGTCGGAGTCCTGAGTATAAATAAATATATATATATACAGTCATATATGTACAAGTAAAAAATTTGGACACACCTACTCATTCAAGGGTTTTTCTTTATTTTTATATTTTCTACATGGTAGAGTAATAGTGAAGACATCAAAACTATGAAATAACACACATGGAATCATGTAGTAACCAAAAAAGTGTTAAACAAATCAAAATATATTTTAGATTCTTCAAAGTAGGCACCCTTTGCCTTGAGGACAGCTTTGTACACTCTTGGCATTCTCTCATACCTCTTCACCTAGAATGCTTTTCCAACAGTCTTGAAGGAGTTCCCACATATGCTGAGCACTTGTTTGCTGCTTTTCCTTCACTCTGCAGTCCAACTCATCCCAAACTATCTCAATTGGATTGAGCTCGGGTGATTGTGGAGGCCAGGTCATCTGATACAGCACTCAATCATTCTCCTTCTTGGTCAAATAGCCGTTACACAGCCTGGAGGTGTGTTGGGTCATTGTCTTGTTGAAAAACAAATGATAGTCCCACTAAGCGCAAACCAGATGGGATGGTGTATCGGTGCAGAATGCTGTGGTAGCCACTGTCATGACTGACCTGTGAGGATCAGAATGGGTCAGATCCGACTGGCGGGGCTTGACAGTAACAAGGTCTCTCTCTCTCCCACAAAAGGGGATGGAGCTGCTGGATGGTCAACAGTTCACACCCTGTTGTAAATTACAGGAGAAGGATACTTTCTTTCCCCTCTCCAGTATTTAACCCAAGGAATGTTCTTTGTTAACAGACTTTTCCTGACTAAATTTTAACACGGTCAAATGTGAATACTGGAACAATAATGATTTATTTATTACTTTATTATATATATATATATATATTTTTTTTTTCCCCCTTTTTCTCCCTAATTTTGTGGTATCCAATTGGTAGTTACAGTCTTGTCTCATCGATGCAACTCCCATACGGCCTCGGGAGAGGCGAAGGTCGAGAGCCATCCATCCCCCAAAACACAACCAAACTAAGCCGCACTGCTTCTTGACACAATGCCCACTTAACCCGGAAGCCAGCTGCACCAATGTGTCGGAGGAAACACCGTACACCTGACGACCGTGTCAGCGTCCACTGCGCCCTGCCCGCCACAGGAGTCACTAGTCCGCGATGGGACAAGGACATCCCTGCCGTCCAAATCCCCCGCGAACCCGGACGACACTGGGCCAATTGTGCGCCGCCCCATCGGTCTCCTGGTCACGGCCGGCTGCGACAGAGCCTGGACTCGAATCCAGAATCTCTAGTGACACAGCTAACACAGTGATGCAGTGCCTTAGACCACTGTGCCAGAACAATAATTCTAACATAAGAATGTGGGGAATGGTCAGTGGGGAGCTGTAGAAAGCGGATGTCTTATTGGTTTTCATTTTGTGATGTCATAAAAAAATGTATGGACAAAATACTGTTACTTGGAAAGTATATACCCTTTATCTGTCAAGTTTCTATCCAATAAGTTGTGCATATGATATGAAAAATAATGGAAGTATTTTTGTTAAGATAGGAATGTGATTTTAGGAGACAAAGAGATAACTTCCAATCATATCCTTTCACATTAAGTAGCCACACCCCGAGTGAGGTCAGAAGAGCGTGTCAGCCTGATGGAACTGTCCTTTTCTACCAGAGTGCTTAAAAGGACTGGCTAAGAATGAACATTGTAGACCGGGAAAGAAGAGGAGTTGCAGCCCACGTCTAAAGTGGTTTAAATGCTGAATCTTGAATAATCAACACGAGGTGTAGGCGAGAAGCTCATCCTCCAGGCAATCACTGGTACGGCTGATTAGCTGTCCTAAGTCAGATATCGAGAAAAGTGAATTTAAGTGAGACTATCCTGCTACGCTCATCACCAATGGGAACATCGACATAGCTTGCTCTCTTCCAGACTGAACAACAGCAGAAGAGACGGGTCCAGACCCTTCCGGACAATCAGCGACAGAAATAAACAGCGAACAAAAGAACTCACACGTAAATGCATTAATGATTAATGAACGGGCGGTGGTTTGTGTGCAAACTATATGATTAATGTTGTGTCTTGACTATCATTAATGTGTTTGACTGTTATTTTATAAAATAATTACATACCACGTTCAATTATTACGCAATTAAATTAATCATATAACAATTAATTAAGTAGTAATCTGGGGAACCACAGGAAAAGTTATTTAACGAGTTACTATCGCCCGACTATACTCTAAAGATATAAATATATTTTACATCAGTCACAGTCGCAAAACTCTTGGATATCTGCACGAACCCTAGCATAAATGATGAATCAGCGATACACAAATTGGCTTCATTATTTATTTACTAACTAAACTAAATAATCACACAGAATTACATAAACACACAAATAGGATAGCTTACACATTGATTACTAACATGATGCAATGAAAAGTCCCTAGTGGACTAAACCAATATTTTGGCTTGTTACACAAATGGCAGATTCAAAAGAGAGGGAAAGGGAGAGGGAAAGGAATTCCACTAACATACATATAGCTGATAACTATGCTCATGGAAATGTGAATACTTTGCACATGAACGGCTGTGCATTCGAAATAATTGCAATGTATATTTACGCGTGTATGTCTTTGCTGTCTCTCTGTTGAAAACACTCAATCCATCTACGGGGAGTAACCGACAGAAAGTCTCTGGTTGTGTAAGTCTCTGGTTGTCCACCAGAGATCACCATGTCTTTTGTAGTCGTAGCTTCTTGGTTTTGGAGTGTCTGTGAGAACGGATCTTCAAGAGGAAGTGTTCGTTAGAATGGATCTTTCAACGTACCACCCAGTGGTTCTCGGCAGAGTTTACTAGACTAAAGTACTTAAACAGCTGCAGACTGAATGTTCCTGTGTAGTCATCTTCTTTCAGAGTTTCTAATCATTTCAACATGCAGCCACGCTCCATGTTTTTTTGGTCTCATAGAGTCTGACCATTCGTGACATCTGGTTCAACACCGTCCGCCTGCTTGGTCTGATCTTGTAGTTTTCTTAACCATTTGTAACGTATTCAGCAGGCGCTGCATGTAACTGGTCTATAGAGAATTCTTCAGTGGGTCCTTTAAAAAACTTGGGGAAAAAGAGCGTTCCATTATGTTTGGCATAAAGTCTGTGCTCATGTGGGCATGGTTACTGACTGGATAAACTTTACATGAGAAATCAGTTTCTCATTTAGAAGGCCAAGATCACATTTCATCTTCTCACAAATAGTTTCGTATTTAATCCTATAAATTCCACAACATTTGGATGTAAACCTGATAAATGGGAAATATACACATTCAGAGATTCAGTTATGTTGTTATACCGTCCTTAATGAGATCCCAAAACAACAACTGATCTGACATAATTGTTCTTTAAGTACCCGCGGACCATTCCAACTGTTAGGTTACAGAAATATTGTTTCATTATTCAACCTTTTTATGTTGTAGTTTTGGCAGGAGGAATCTCCTTGTAACAAAAGGTTTCTTTCCCAACCATCCTGCAGAGTTTCTACAAGGTATTTACGACCATCATAAAATGACCAACTTCACCCCTCTCGCCCTCTGCAGGGGAGAGAGCGAGAGCACTGTAGAGCGGACTCACTGTAACCTGATCCTTCGTATCCTCACAGGAGAGTTGTGACATTAATGTGAGAATAGTTCTAAAATGTATCCATGATAAGTCTCTCTCTCTCTCTCTCTCTCTCTCTCTCTCTCTCTCTCTCTCTCTCTCTCTCTCTCTCTCTCTCTCTCTCTCTCTCTCTCTCTCTCTCTCTCTCTCTCTCTCTCTCTCTCTCTCTCTCTCTCTCTCTCTCTCTCTCTCTCTCTCTCTCTCTCTCTCTCTCTCTCTCTCTCTCTCTCTCTCTCTCTCTCTCTCTCTCTCTCTCTCTCTCTCTCTCTCTCTCTCTCTCAATTCAATTCAATTCAATTGACTTTATTGACATGGCAAGTTATTATTACTTACATTGTCAAAGTATACATATCGAAAAATTTAAATAAAATATATATGTATATATATACACAAAATATATATATATTTATATATAAATAAATGGTGGTACTAACAGCAATAATAATAGTAGTAGTGGACATGGGATTACCATTAATAACAGCTACAACAACAATATTAATCAGAACAACAATACATTAAAGCAACAGTAGTAGACCAGTGTCAACATGACTGAGAAGACACATGACCTGGTACGAAAGACAAAACAAAACTAAGCTAAATGGGAAATATTATCAACATTACTTTGCATTTTTCACTGGCTGTCCCTCAGGCTGTGGCAGGAGGACACATATTTGGCTGCCAAAACTGCACATTTTGGCTTTTCACCCAATAAATATTTGAATTTTTCTTCATCTTTTATAGTTTCAAATTCTTTGTATTGAATTGTAATTTTGGGAAAGAAATATGCTCTTAGGTCTGAGTATTTGTCACAGTGTAGTAGGAAATGCACTTCTGTCTCTACCTCTCCCCTGGAGCAGAGTGAGCACAGCCTGTCCTCTCTGGGCAGCCAGGTTTGTCTGTGACGACCGGTCTCTATAGCCAGACTGTGCTCACTGAGTCTGTACCTAGTCAATGTTTTCCTCAGTTTTCTATCAGTCACAGTGGTCAGATAGTCTGCCACCATGTACTGTCTGTTTAGAGCCAAATAGCATTGAAGTTTACTTTGATTTTTTGTGGTGTCTTTCCAATAGGTTATATATTTTTCTTTTTGTTTTGTGATGATTTGGTTGGGCCAGATTTTCTGAGGGCTGTCCCGAGGCTCTGTGGGGTTGGTTTGGGTTGGTGAACTGAGCCTCAGAACCAGCTGGCTGAGGGGACTCTTCTCTGGTTTCATCTCTTGACATTGTAGAGCTGTGTGATGGAATGTTTTAGGGTCACTTGTTTTTAGATGGTTGTAAAATTTGATGGCTCTTTTTTCTATTCGAATGAGGAGGGGATATTGGCCCAATTCTGCCCTACATGCGTTATTTGGAGTTTTTCTTTGTACTTGCAATACAGTCTTGCAAAACTCTGCATGCAATACTTCAATTGGATGTTTGTCCCATTTAGTAAATTCATTATTAGAGAGTGGACCCCATACCTCACTGCCATATAGAGCAATTGGTTCTATAACTGATTGAAAAATTTTGAGCCAGATTCTAATTGGAATTTCAATTTTGATGTTCCTTTTAATGGCATAGAATGCTCTTCTTGCTTTGTCTCTCAGCTCATTCACAGCCATGTGAAAGCTACCTGTGTTGCTGATATTTAGTCCTAGATATGTGTAGTTTTTGGTGTGTTCTAATAGAACTGTGTCCAAATAGAATTTATATTTGTCATCCTTATTTCCGGACCTTTTTTGGAATATCATTATATTTGTTTTTTTTAGGTTAACGGTCAGAGCCCAAGTCTGACAGAACCTGTGAAGATGATCTAGGTGTTGCTGTAACCCCTCTTTAGTGGGAGACAGCAGCACCAGGTCATCTGCGTACAGCAGACACTTGATTTCAGTGTTGTGTAGGGTGATACCAGGTGCTGCCGATTCTTCTAATGTTTTTGCCAATTCATTAATGTAGATGTTAAATAATGTTGGACTTATTGGGCAGCCCTGTTTCACTCCCCGCCCCTGAGAGAAGAAGTCTGTTTGCTTGTTGCCAATTTTAACCGCACATTTGTTTTTAGTGTACATTGATTTAATAAAATCATATGTTTTCCCTCCAATACCACTTTCTATTAGTTTATAAAAAAGACCTTCGTGCCAAATTGAATCAAATGCTTTCTTGAAATCTACAAAACACGAGTAGATTTTGCCTTTGTTTTGGTTAACTTGTTTATCAATTAGAGTGTGGAGGGTGTAAATGTGGTCAGTTGTACGATAATTTTTTAGAAATCCAATCTGGCTTCTGCTCAGGACGTTGTGTTCGTCAAGGAAATGATGTAGTCTGCTATTTATAATACTGCAGAGAATTTTCCCCAAGTTGCTGTTAACGCATATTCCTCTGTAATTATTTGGGTCAAATTTGTCTCCATTTTTATAGATTGGTGTGATCAGTCCCTGGTTCCAAATATCGGGGAAAATACCTGCAGTGAGGATAATGTTGAAGAGTTTGAGTATAGCCAATTTGAATTTGTGGTCTGTATATTTGATCATTTCATTTAAGATCCCATCAGCACCACAGGCCTTTTTGGGTTGGAGATTGCATATTTTTTCCAATAATTCTTCTTCTGTAATTGGGGTATCCACAGGATTCTGATAGTCTTTGACTGCTAATTCAAGGATTTGTAATTTTTCTTGTATATCTTTTTGTTCTGGGCTCTTTGTTATATTGCTGTAGAGGTTTGCAAAGTGATTTCTCCACATATCCCCATTTTGGATAGCCAACTCCTCATGATGAGGTTTGTTTAATTTATTCCAATTCTCCCAGAAGTGGTTTGATTCTATGGATTCCTCAATTCCATCCAGCTGATTTCTAATGTGCTGTTCCTTTTTTGTTCTTAGGGTGCGTTTGTATTGCTTCAGTGTTTCCCCATATTGAAGGCGTATATTTTTGTTGTCTGGTTCTCTGTGTTTTTGATTAGATATATTTCTCAATGACTTTCTTAGATTTTTGCAATCATTATCAAACCATTTTTCATTATCTGTTATTTTTGGTTTGCTCTTATGCTTCTTTAGATTAGCCAAGGAGGCTAATTTGTCAAATATAAAGTTTATGTTCCTAACGGCCAAATTTACACCTTCATTGCTGAAGGAGAATGTTAAGGCTAAAAAGTTGTCCAGGAGAGATTGTATTTTTTGGCTACTAATTGCTTTTTGGTAGATGTCTGTACTGTTTGCACTCCATCTATAGGCTTGTTTAGTACCATGTAGTTTATTGGGCCATGATGCTTCTTGGTTGGGTTCTGCTCTTCTCAGATACACTGTGATTTTACTGTGGTCTGAGAGAGGTGTTAGTGGGCTGACTGTGAAGGCTCTGAGAGATTCTGGGTTTAGGTCGGTGAGGAAGTAGTCTACAGTGCTGCTGCCAAGGGATGAGCTGTATGTGTACCTACCAAAAGAGTCTCCTCTCAGCCTGCCATTGACTATGTACAGACCCAGTGTTCGACAGAGCCTCAGGAGCTGTAATCCATTTTTGTTTTTCACTTTGTCATAGTTGTTTCTGTGGGGGTATGTGGGGAGGGAAAGGTTATTGCTTCCTGGTAGGTGTTTATCCCCATGACTGTTAATAGTGTCTTGTTCTTCTGCTATTCTAGCATTCAGGTCTCCACAGACCAGTACGTTGCCTTGGGCCTGAAAGTGACTAATCTCTCCCTCTAGAATGGAGAAGCTCTCTTCGTTGAAGTAGGGTGACTCTGAGGGGGGAATGTATGTGGCACAGAGGAAGACGTTTTTATCTGTCAAGATAGCCTCCTTGTTGATTTTTAACCAGATAAAGAATTCTCCTGTTTTGATCAATTCGATTGAATTAATTAGTTCAGATTTATACCATATTAGCATTCCCCCTGAGTCTCTGCCCTGTTTGATTCCTTTTAATTTAGTGGATGGTATGATTATCTCCCTATAACCTAGTGGACAGCCAGTGGAAACATCACCTCTGCACCATGTTTCCTGTAGTACTACAATATCAACATCATCAATTTCTTTCAGGAAGTCTGGGTTTCTGCTCTTTAGCCCAAAAGCAGAGGACTTCAATCCTTGTATATTCCAACATGCAACGTAAAAAGACTTCATAACTTTTTTTTTCTCTTTTCCTTACCTTTCAAAATGAGACAAACACTCACAATCCAAGAAGAACCATTAAAATAGGATTTTTCAATTAAAGTAAACTCTTATTTTGCAAATGTGATTTGTTTATCATTTAAGATAGAATTTGTGTCATGCCACTTGGGTGGATGTAGTGTGAGAATGGTGGAGTTCTTGTGCTCATCTTACCATGACCCTCGGCCCATCACATGTGAGCATAGTAGACTCAGCATTTGTTTAATGTCACTCATTTGGTTGGTGGGGGCTGGGCCAGTTGCTCCTCTCACAGCCTGTGCGTAGCTCTGCCTGCTGGGCTGTGGCTCCTCCAGGTGTGGGTCTGCGGTGGGGAGGAGGGGGGTGGTAGGCCTCATCTGGGTGGCTCTGAAGCTGGGCTGGGGTGGTCTGTGCTGCGCTGGCTGTGGTGGGCATTGAGGTTGGTGGTGCTGTGGTCGTGGCTGGGGGGTCCAGGGTGCTGGTCCGGGATGTTGTCTCGGTGATCTCGGCGGGGTGGAGATTGCTCCGCTGTTCCTGGGTGGAGAGGTCGGGCTGCGGTTTAGAGCGACGTCCTTGAGAGTCTTGGCAAGGATGGGGACTGTCTCCCTGTACAGGTGAACATGGTCATAGAGACAGTCCAGATCGAGGGTGGGATGGTGGGCCAGGTGTACATTGGGTCGCAGGGCACAGTCCCGGGAGAGGCTGGCGTTTATTCTTTGGATTGTGGCAGGGTGGAAGTCCCTCCTCTGTAGAAGGGTTGACACTATGATTCTTGAGTTGGGGAAGATTGCGGAGGCCTTCTCAATCACTCCCCGTAGTGAAGTCGCCACCCTCTCCTGCTGAGCACGCAGGTCGTTGCTTCCGGTATGTATGATTATGTGGCTTGGCGACCCGAGATGGTTCTTATCAAGCAGCTCCATGGCACTTTGCGTTGTTGGGCACCACACCTTTCTCGTTTTGTGTCTAGGGAAAAGTTTCTTCTCCTGAACATACTTCCCATTTGAGTCCATTAACAGGACGATGTCAGCCAGTGTTTCTTCTGGACTGGGGGGGGCAGAGGGGGGGCTGGTGGGTGTTGGAGCTGGGGTGTGGCTGGTCTGTGTGGGTGCCACTGTCAGTGGGAGGCTGTTCTGTGGGTTGGGGAGGAGGGGTGCAGCAGCCAGGGCTGGGGAAGTCTGGCTGGTTGAGCTGGGCTCCTCTGCTGTGTGAGGGCAGGTCATAGGGTGGTGATCTATCTGCTCCTGCAGCCTGTCCTCTGCTCTCTTTCTCTCCTGCAGCTCCTCTCTTAGTGCGGTCAGCTCCTTATTGCTGCTCTGCCTGTCTTTTTGGAGCTCTCTCACCTCCTTTGTTAGATCAGCCAGCTCTCTCTTGAGTCCGTCTCTCTCTTGCTGAACCTCTTTCAGCTGTGTTGCAAGGCTGCTGTCCTGCTCTGTCCTCACCTTGGTTAGGAGCTCCTCTAAGGTGTGGTTGTCTGGTTGCTGTTTGCTCACGCTCTCCCTGAGCAGGACCACCTCCCCCTCCAGTTTGGTGAACTCATCCCTCATGGCAGCCATGGTGGTGAGGAGGGCCTGAGCCTGCTCTGCACTGAGGGGGTCGCTCTCCTCCTGGGGCGTGTCCTCCACTATGGTGGGAAGAGAGGTGCTGGATGTGCCTTTTTGGGTGGGGAGGGTAGGGGTGAGGGTGGTGCTGGTGGAGTTTGTCTTGTGGGAGGGCATGTCACTGGTGGTGTCCTTCTCTCTCTCCGCTCTCTCCTTAATGGTCTGAAAGTCTGTTTCAAACAGCCTGATGTTACCTTGCACCATGACAGTCCCAGTCTTGTAGAGGTTGATTGTTATCATGGTGCTGTCAGGGTCGTCTGTCTCTTTGATTTTCAGCTTCCACCCATTACAGATTCCCTCTTTCTTTATGCATGGGTAGTGAGAGCAGACTGCTGAGCGCCATGCATTTGGCTGGTCAGTGAGGAAGATGAGATTACTCACGTCACCGTTTTTGTAGAGGTCTGCAAAAAGGGTTTCTGGCCTCTTCTCTAGTAGTTTCTGTTTGAAAGCTTTCCTCATTGTGTCATTTTTGACCTTTTTTGGGTAGAGAATGGATTCTGCGCTGAGGGGGAGTGTGGACATGGTGTCTGTGCGCTCTGCTACTACCGCTACTGCTGCGCTGTTCTGCTGCCCCATTGCCATGGCAACCGATTTGTTCGTCTGCTGTTCGCGCTACTTTCAAAAAACAGCAAAAATAGTGAAAAATCCTCACACAAAAGACTGAAGATATGTTTACAGTTAGTCCGTGCTCCTTTTTGGTTTACTCACTCAGTTTGGTCGTTTGATGTAGTTGTATTAACTGACCTTGCTAGGTTTGTTCTAGCTCGTTTCTTATGGCTAGCTTGTTAGTCTGCTGGCTGGGTCTTTGTTGTGTAGCTAGCTAGCTAGACTCAAAACTTCTTAACTTGAGGCGCAAAGTTACTTTTTTTTCTATTCTGAATGTATAGAGTTGTTGTTCATCACTTCTTGTCTGGAATTCTTCTTCGATTAGAGTGTTTATCTCATTCTAAAAACCAAAAAAATCAAATATATCAGGAGCTCATGTTGAGCATATCTCTCTCTCTCTCTCTCTCTCTCTCATTGCGTGAAAAGCCATATTGTGTCAGTCCGCTAGGGACATTTGTCTCATGTAGTAAGTGTGTATGTTTATTCTGTGTTATTATTTAGTTAGCTAGTAAATAAATAATTAAACCAATTGGTGTAGTACTGAATCATGAGTAAGGCTGTTTTTTTTGCAGACTGTTCAGAATGATGACATGATAAGAGGTAATGATTAATACGTTGACTGTTTTATGGATGTGATAGGTAAAGACTTTTAGAGTTTAATTCGGGAGATGGTAACTTCTTCCGTGGTGCCCCAAATCCTAATGAGTTAATTGTTACATGATTAATTTAATCGGGTAACAATTAAACATATTTAGTTGAATAAAAAAACAAGTCATCAGATTAATGAAAGTAAAGTCATGACACCATGCTGGTTAAATGTGCCTTGATTTCTAAATAAATTACCGACAGTGTCACCAGCAAAGCATCCCCACACCATCACAAAGCACCCCCACACCATCCTCCTCTATTCTTCATGATGGGAACCACACATGCGGAGAAAATCCGTTCACCTACTCCGCATCTCACAAAGACACGGCGGTTGGAACCAAAAATATAACATTTGGACTCATCAGACCATATTGGCACCGTTCTCATGTCCATTGCTCGTGTTTCTTGGCCCAAGCAAGTCTCTTCTTATTTTTGGTGTCCTTTAGTAGTGGTTTCTTTGCAGCAATTCAACCATGAAGGCCTGATTCATGCAGTCTACCCTTAACAGTTGATGTTGAGATGGGTCTGTTACTTGAACTCTGTGAAGCATTTATTTGGGATGCAATTTCCAAGGCTGGTAACTTTAATGAATTTATCCTCTGCAGCAGAGGTAACTCTGGGTCTTCCTTTCCTGTGGTGGTCCTCATGAGAGCCAGTTTCATCATAGCGTTTGATGGTTTTTACGACTGCACTTGAAGAAACTTTCAAAGGTCTTGAAATTTTCCGTACTGACTGACCTTTATGTCTGAAAGTAATGATGGACTGTCGTTTCTCTTTGCTTATTTTATTTTATTTCATCTTTATTTAACCAGGTAGGCTAGTTGAGAACAAGTTCTCATTTGCAACTGCGATCTGACAATTTGAGTGGTTCTTGCCATAATATGGACTTTGTCTTTTACCAAATAGGGCTATCTTCTGTTAACCACTCCTACCTTGTCACAACACAACTGATTGGCTCCAACGCATTAAGAAGGAAATAAATGTAGAATGGGTTAAATGTAGAAAATAGTAAAAATAAAGAAAAACCCTTGAATGAGTAGGTGTGTCCAAACTTTAAACTGGTATGATACAATGCCTTCAGAAATTATTCAGACCCCTTGACTTTTTCCAAATTTTGTTAGGTTACAGTCTTATTCTAAAATGAATTAATTTGTTTTTCTCCTCGTCAATCGACACACAATACCTATAATGACAAAGCAAAAAGGTTTAGACATTTTTGCAAATGTATACAAATAAATATCACATTTACATAAGTATTCAGACCCTTTACTCAGTACTTTGTTGATGCACCTTTGGCAGCAACTACAGCCTTGAGTCTTCTTGGGTATGATATGACGCTACAAGCTTGGCACACCTGTATTTGGTTTCTCTCATTCTTCTCTGCTGAACCTCTCAATTTCTGTCCGGTTGGATGGGGAGCGTTGCCTCACAGCTTTTTTCAGGTCTCTCCAGAGATGTTCGATCGGGTTGACGTCCGGGCTCTGGCTGGGCCACTCAAGGACATTCAGAGACTTGTCCCAAAGCCACCCCTGCATTGTTTTGGCTGTGTGCTTAAGGTTGTTGTCCTGTTGGAAGGTGAACCTTTGCCCCAGTTTGAGGCCCTGAGCGCTCTGGAGCAGGTTTTCATTAACGATCTCTCTGTACTTTGCTCCGTTCATCTTTCCCTCGATCCTGACAAGTTTCCCAGTCTCTGCCCTTGAAAAACATCCCCACAGCATGATGCTGCCACCACCATACTTCACCGTAGGGATGGTGCAGGGTTTTCTCCAGACGTGACACTGCATTCAGGCTAAAGAGTTCAATCTTGGTTTCATCAGACCAGAGAATCTTGTTTCTCATGGACTGAGAGTCTTTAGGTGCCTTTTGGTAAACTTTTGGTAAAGCTGGCTGTCATGTGTCTTTTTACTGAGGAATGGCTTCTGTCTGGCCACTCTACCATAAAGGCCTGATTGGTGTAGTGCTGCAGAGATGGTTGTCTTCCTGGAAGGTTCTCCCATCTCCACAGAGGAACTCTAGAGCTCTCTCAGAGTGACCATCGGGCTCTTTGTCACCTCCATGACCAAGGCCCTTCTCCCCTGATTGGTCAGTTTGGCCGGGCGGCCAGCTCTAGGAAGAGTCTTGGTGGTTCTAAACTTTTTCCATTTAAGAATGATGGAGGCCACTGTGTTCTTGGGGACCTTCAATGCTGCAGAAATGTTTTGGTACCCATCCCCAGATCTGTGCCTCAACACAATCCTGTCTTGGAGCTCTACAGACAATACCTTTGACCTCGTGGTTTGGTTTTTGCTCTGACATGCATTGTCAACTGTGTGACCTTATATGGACAGGTGTGTGCCTTTCCAAATCATGTCCAATCAATTAAATTTACCCCAGGTGGACTCCAATGAAGTTGTAGAAACATCTCAAGGATGATCAATGGAAACAGGATGCACCTGAGCTCAATTTCGAGTCTCATAGAAAAGGGTCTGATTACACATGTAAATAAGGTATTTCTGTTTTTTATAAATTTGCAAACATTTCTAAAAACTGGTTTTCGCTTTATCATTATGGGCTATTGTGTGTAGATTGATGAGGATTTATTTTTATTTAATACATTTTAGAATAAGGTGGAACGTAACAAAATATGGAAAAAGGGAATGGGTCTGAATACTGAATGCACTGTATGTGATGGGATGTATAGATATTAAATAATAATAATAATAATAATAATAATAATAATATCTCTCTCCAGATGAAATCTCGCGTCTTGTGACGGCCGGCCGCCCAACAACCTGCCCGCTTGACCCTATCCCCTCCTCTCTTCTCCAGACCATTTCCGGAGACCTTCTCCCTTACCTCACCTCGCTCATCAACTCATCCTTGACCGCTGGCTACGTCCCTTCCGTCTTCAAGAGAGCGAGAGTTGCACCCCTTCTGAAAAAACCTACACTCGATCCCTCCGATGTCAACAACTACAGACCAGTATCCCTTCTTTCTTTTCTCTCCAAAACTCTTGAACGTGCCGTCCTTGGCCATCCTTGGCCAGCTCTCCTGCTATCTCTCTCAGAATGACCTTCTTGATCCAAATCAGTCAGGTTTCAAGACTAGTCATTCAACTGAGACTGCTCTTCTCTGTGTCACGGAGACGCTCCGCACTGCTAAAGCTAACTCTCTCTCCTCTGCTCTCATCCTTCTAGACCTATCGGCTGCCTTTGATACTGTGAACCATCAGATCCTCCTCTCCACCCTCTCCGAGCTGGGCATCTCCGGCGCGGCCCACGCTTGGATTGCGTCCTACCTGACAGGTCGCTCCTACCAGGTGGCGTGGCGAGAATCTGTCTCCGCACCACGTGCTCTCACCACTGGTGTCCCCCAGGGCTCTGTTCTAGGCCCTCTCCTATTCTCGCTATACACCAAGTCACTTGGCTCTGTCATATCCTCACATGGTCTCTCCTATCATTGCTATGCAGACGACACACAATTAATCTTCTCCTTTCCCCCCTCTGATAACCAGGTGGTGAATCGCATCTCTGCATGTCTGGCAGACATATCAGTGTGGATGACGGATCACCACCTCAAGCTGAACCTCGGCAAGACGGAGCTGCTCTTCCTCCCGGGGAAGGACTGCCCGTTCCATGATCTCGCCATCACGGTTGACAACTCCATTGTGTCCTCCTCCCAGAGTGCTAAGAACCTTGGCGTGATCCTGGACAACACCCTGTCGTTCTCAACTAACATCAAGGCGGTGACCCGTTCCTGTAGGTTCATGCTCTACAACATTCGCAGAGTACGACCCTGCCTCACGCAGGAAGCGGCGCAGGTCCTAATCCAGGCACTTGTCATCTCCCGTCTGGATTACTGCAACTCGCTGTTGGCTGGGCTCCCTGCCTGTGCCATTAAACCCCTACAACTCATCCAGAACGCCGCAGCCCGTCTGGTGTTCAACTTTCCTAAGTTCTCTCACGTCACCCCGCTCCTCCGCTCTCTCCACTGGCTTCCAGTTGAAGCTCGCATCCGCTACAAGACCATGGTGCTTGCCTACGGAGCTGTGAGGGGAACGGCACCCCCGTACCTTCAGGCTCTGATCAGGCCCTACACCCAAACAAGGGCACTGCGTTCATCCACCTCTGGCCTGCTCGCCTCCCTACCTCTGAGGAAGTACAGTTCCCGCTCAGCCCAGTCAAAACTGTTCGCTGCTCTGGCACCCCAATGGTGGAACAAACTCCCTCACGACGCCAGGTCAGCGGAGTCAATCACCACCTTCCGGAGACACCTGAAACCCCACCTCTTTAAGGAATACCTAGGATAGGATAAAGTAATCCTTCTAACCCCCCCCCTTAAAAGAGTTAGATGCACTATTGTAAAGTGGTTGTTCCACTGGATATCATAAGGTGAATGCACCAATTTGTAAGTCGCTCTGGATAAGAGCGTCTGCTAAATGACTTAAATGTAAATGTAAATGTAAATATTATGGAAAGTATATGGATAGAATATGTAGAATATCTGAACAATACAAAGGATAGAATAGTATATGTACAGCAATAGTTAAATAGGATGGCCTTGACTAGAATACAGTATATCCATATGAAGTATGCTAAACAGTTTGAAAACATTATTAAAATGACTAGTGTTCCATTATTAAAGTTACCAGTTGTCCATAACTATGTACTGTACATAGGGCAGCAGCCTCTAAGGTGTGTGGTAGAGTAACCGGGTGGTAGCCAGTAAGGGACAGTGACTAAAGTTCAGGGCAGGGTGCCAGCTAGTGGTGACTATTTAACCATCTGATGGCCTTGAGACAGAAGCTGTTTTTCAGTCTCTCGGTCTCAGCTTTGATGCACCTGTACTGACCTCGCCTTTTGGATGGTAGCGGGGTGAACAGGCCGTGGCTCGGGTGGCTGAGGTCCTTTATGATTTTCTTGGCCTTCCTGTGACATTGGGTGCTGTAGATGTCCTGGAGGGCAGGCAGTATGCCCCCGGTGATGCATTGGGCAGACCGCACCACCCTCTGGAGAGTCCTGTGGTTGCATTCGATGCAGTTGACAAACCAGGCGGGGATACAGCCCGACAAGATTTTGGTGTCACACTGACTTCACTGATTATGACTAATCCTACATGGGATGGGCGTGTGCACAAATTGAACATGGTTCTCATTGAGTCATGGTAAAGTACATGCTCTCTGTAAAGTACATTTGTTCTCTTTATTTCAATGTGAATCAATCTAGAATAACAGTCTGTATATCAATTTTCCTCACAATTCTGTCTCCTGCCCAGGCGGAGGGAGGTTGCTCCCTCCCAGCACCTCCCCTGTATAGGCTGTGGAACTGAAGTAGAGCCCAGTAAGTAGACAATTTACATTTTAATTCCCTAAGCATGTCAAATGAAAGAAGCAGGTACTGAGTCAGGTACAGACTCTCCCCATCCTACCAAAAGCCATCATGGGCGGAAGAGAAAATGCTGTATAGATCTAATAACAGAACAGGTTGTTTAAATCAAACTACTGTAGGATTGTTTTAACCTGTATTCACGTTTCTTAGAATTTTAGAAATAGGGTGCTCTATCTGCTGCTTGGTATCACCCAAACATGGGAACACAGTGACATCTATTGGAAATTTGAGTGAATCACCTCACATTCTAATTCCACATAAACAATTAGTAGTCTACTACTACTTATAACTAACTTTCACAATTCACAATAAGACATGTGTATTTCTATACTCACCAACTAGCCTATATTAAAAAATGAAAGCTCCAAAACCAATGTCAGAAGTGGGATTCGAACCCACGCCTCCATTCGGAGACCAGAATGCCCTTTCCAGGAAGGATTTTCACCTTGAGTCTGGCGCCTTAGACCGCTCGGCCATCCTGACATCTCTGGGTACTGGTGACAAAAAAAGAGGCTTTCTTCATATGATCGGGTAATGTAGCTAGGTACTATAATTTTCAATTAATTCATAATAAAAAATGTATGATATCGTGAAATGTATAATATCGTTAGTTGGCAATTTCCATTTTGTTAGCAAATTTGGCTAGTTCGCATTTTGTTAGGAAATAGCTAGATAACGTTACTGTTGATATTGCAAACATCTCACAGCTAGCGTTAACAATTTGCTCAATGGAAATTAGGAAATTATACATAACTTTTCTTGTGAAATGTAGGATTTATGGCTATGCATTGTCAGTGGCTGAACATTATACAAGATATGGCACTTTACCGGCGTTGCTTTGCTCTGAAGGGTTGTGATACATTTTCGTTGTTGCTATTTTTACTAATTTCATCTACCCACAAAAAGTATGTCAGAAGTGGGATTTGAACCCACGCCTCCATTCGGAGACCAGAAACCCCATTACTATGGAAGGTATAACCTTGAGTCTGGCGCCTTAGACCACTCGGCCATCCTGACAACTGAAAAGTATGGAAGCAACACCATTTATAAAGTTACACGTAGCAGTGCTCATTTTATAGGCTTGTTGATGATGTTAACTATTCGGGTAGTTAGTTTCGCTACTGAGTTTACTTTACTATAAACCAAACACTTACCAATATGAACACATTTGTCATTTTTAGCAGTTGTTTAGCAAGGTAAAGAGAGAGTCGTGTTGCACCACGTGACCGTGTGTTTTCACCACCAATTGGACGACGAGTCATTCATTGTTATTGTAAAAAGAGGCGTCTCTTGTCTAGTGTCGTTATGAAATGTTACACTAGCTTAACTCCACTAAAATCAAACGTAGCTAATATCTATCTACCTAAAGATGTCATTTTACAGAAATGCCGTTTGGCTCGTTAAAGGACTTCAAGAATACATTAATTAAGTGAGTATAGGTATTTGGTAGAAGGCCTATTGCGCGTAAATCGAAGGTTGGAATTGTAGAGGTTCTGACTGACACTCATGTCTTCACAGAGACTAATTTACAGACAGGGATGGGCAAAAATTACAATCACAAAAATAACATAAAGATGAACTAAGAAATACATGTATTTTGTAATGTATTTAATTAAAATACATGTATTTTGTAATGTATTTAATTAAAATACATGTATTTTGTAATGTATTTAATTAAAATACATGTATTTTGTAATGTATTTAATTAAAATACATGTAGATTGTAATTTAAAAAACGTTTGGAAGTAGCTGGTCGAACAGCAACAATGTTCTCAGTAACGGTTCCAGAAACGTTTTACTTGCTATGTGATATGTTGTTGTTTATCTACCTTAGTGGAATGCATTGACTGTAAGTCAGTGTTTGGTAAATAACCAAAATGTATATATGAAAATGTACATACCAAAATGAACTGCAAAGCACACTGGGTATTATTATTTGCCTTGTTTCGGTCAGAGCTCATTTGGATAATACACAGCATGCTTTGGAATTGCTCATTTTTACATATTCATATCTAGTTCATTTAGCAGACACTCTTATCATACTATAGTGCCATCATACTTCTGATACGAATGTAGAGTGAAAGTGGGCCACAAAATTTTGAACCAATATAAAGAAAATGGTATATAACAGTGTTTTGTATTTTGAAAATACAAATTACAGCTCTCGGAAGTATCTTGTTACAAAATACATTGTAGTGTAGTTCTACCCAGTGTTATACAAATGATTAAATACTCAGAAGAAATTGAAATCCATATTTAAAATACATGTAACAGAAATACTGCCCATCTGTGCTTTCAGATTGATGTTAGCAAAGATACAGTTTATTTTAATAGCAGTCATGCAATTACTATGTCGACTACCTCAAGAGAACTGTATTGTTTTCTTCATGGTAGTGGTGGGTGTGTGCTCTGTGCTTTGCATAATCTTTGGCTAATTTCGTATCCAACAGTAATCTATCTCTGTTCCATAATCCTCATAATGCCAAGGACCTTGTTGAGATGTGTTGTTCTTGTATTCTACAGAAGCAGATATGAAGCAGCAGCTAAACATTTTAATCCTGGGGACCTGGATGTGAACCTGCGTGGCAGATCTTTTGTAATCACTGGTGCCAACAGCGGCGTTGGAAAAGCTACTGCCCATAAAATAGCCAAAATAGGTACTGTATAGGCAACATTGCCCTAGAGTTGGATAAATTCATACAACAGTGAGTGAATAGATGTTTTCCATCATAAATGTATGGTACCATTTCACCATACAGGATGTCTATACAGTCCACCTTAAGATTCCTTTACAGTGTTAGTGGGTGATAGGCTAGATAATGATTCATTGTGGAGTTATGAGTGTGCCCCAGTCCAGATGGCACCAAACCTCAAAGTGAGGTCTCATAAAGGTTTATGTAGACACAGACATACAGACTGACATACCAACCACGAGGGACAATATAGTGTTTGATTCCCCCTCAGGTGGAAGAGGTGCTTTGAGGTAATTATAGTTTACACAGTTTTTGATATAGGGTTGTGCGGTTAACATTGGGTTCTTATGGGTTTTATTGCTCTACAGGTGGGACTGTCCACCTAGTGTGTCGTAACAAGGGACGGGCAGAGGAGGTCTGTGGCTTGTTCATGGGGTCATCCTGAGCTACGTGCTGCACAGATTAGCTAAAGTTTCCATGATAAGGATCTATGCCCAGTTGAGTGGAAGTTGATATATAGATCAGATAGTCTGCAGAATGCAGTCTGTTTTGATAGTTCCTGCAAGTCATATGTTTTATGCCTCCGGTTTGTTAGATAAATAACTCTGTTTATATACACTGCTCAAAAAAATAAAGGGAACACTAAAATAACACATCCTAGATCTGAATGAATTAAATATTCTTATTAAATACTTTTTTCTTTACATAGTTGAGTGTGCTGACAACAAAATGGAAATCAATGGAAATCAAATTTATCAACCCATGGAGGTCTGGATTTGGAGTCACACTCAAAATTAAAGTGGAAAACCACACTACAGGCTGATCCAACTTTGATGTAATGTCCTTAAAACAAGTCAAAATGAGGCTCAGTAGTGTGTGTGGCCTCCACGTGCCTGTATGACCTCCCCACAACGCCTGGGCATGCTCCTGATGAGGTGGCGGATGGTCTTCTGAGGCATCTCCTCCCAGACCTGGACTAAAGCATCCGCCTACTCCTGGACAGTCTGTGGTGCAACGTGGCGTTGGTGGATGGAGCGAGACATGATGTCCCAGATGTGCTCAATTGGATTCAGGTCTGGGGAACGGGCGGGCCAGTCCATAGCATCAATGCCTTCCTCTTGCAGGAACTGCTGACACACTCCAGCCACATGAGGTCTAGGATTGTCTTGCATTAGGAGGAACCCAGGGCCAACTGCACCATCATATGGTCTCACAAGGGGTCTGAGGATCTCATCTCGGTACCTAATGGCAGTCAGGCTACCTCTGGCGCGCACATGGAGGGCTGTGCGGCCCCCCAAAGAAATGCCACCCCACACCATGACTGACCCACCACTAAACCGGTCATGCTGGAGGATGTTGCAGGCAGCAAAACGTTCTCCACGGCGTCTCCAGACTCTATCACGTCTGTCACGTGCTCAGTGTGAACCTGCTTTCATCTGTGAAGCGCACAGGGCCCCAGTGGCGAATTTGCCAATCTTGGTGTTCTCTGGCAAATGCCAAACGTCCTGCACGGTGTTGGGCTGTAAGCACAACCCCCACCTGTGGACGTCGGGCCCTCATACCACCCTAATGGAGTCTGTTTCTGACCGTTTGAGCAGACACATGCACATTTGTGGCCTGCTGGAGGTCATTTTGCAGGGCTCTGGCAGTGCTCCTCCTGCTCAAAGGCGGAGGTAGCGGTCCTGCTGCTGGGTTGTTGCCCTCCTACGGCCTCCTCCACGTCTCCTGATGTACTGGCCTGTCTCCTGGTAGCGCCTCCATGCTCTGGACACTACGCTGACAGACACAGCAAACCTTCTTGCCACAGCTTGCATTGATGTGCCATCCTGGATGAGCTGCACTACCTGAGCCACTTGTGTGGGTTGTAGACTCCGTCTCATGCTACCACTAGAGTGAAAGCACCGCCAGCATTCAAAAGTGACCAAAACATCAGCCAGGAAGCATAGGAACTGAGAAGTGGTCTGTGGTCACCACCTGCAAAACCACTCCTTTATTGAGGGTGTCTTGCTAATTGCCTATAATTTCAACCTGTTGTCTATTCCATTTGCACAACAGCATGTGAAATGTATTGTCAATCAGTGTTGCTTCCTAAGTGGACAGTTTGATTTCACAGAAGTGTGATTGACTTGGAGTTACATTGTGTTGTTTAAGTGTTCCCTTTATTTTTTTGAGCAGTGTAGTTTGGGGAATGTTTTCCTAGCACACGTTGGGGTCCCTCGATACCAATTGGGCAAAGTTTGAACGCCACACTTTATAGAATCCATGCCCCGAAGAATTTAGGCTCTTCTGGATAAAATTGGGGGTCCAACCCGATTCCTGATGGGCGTACCTAATAAAACTGGACACTGACTAACTTATATACAGTGCATTCGGAAAGTATTCAGATCCCTTGACTTTTTCCACATTTTGTTACATTACAACCTTATTCTAAAATCGATTCAAATTGTTTCCCCCCCCCTCATCAATCTACACACAATAATGACAAAGCAAAAACTGGTTTAGAAATGTTAGCAAATGTATAAAAAATTCAAAACTGAAATATCACATTTACATAAGTACTCACTACTTTGTTGAAGCACCTTTGGCAGTGATTACAGCCTCAAATATTTTTGGGTATGACGCTACAGACTTGGCACACCTGTATTTGGGGAGTTTCTCCCATTCCTCTCTGCAGATCCTCTCAAGCTCTATCAGGTTGGATGGAGAACGTTGCTGCACAGCTATTTTCAGGTCTGTCCAGAGATGTTCCATCAAGTTCAAGTCCGGGCTCTGGCTGGGCCACTCAAGGACATTCAGAGATGTCCCGAATCCACTCCTGCATTATCTTGGCTGTGTGCTTAGGGTCATTGTCCTGTTGGAAGGTGAACCTTTGCCCCGGTCTGAGGTCCTGAGCGCTCTGGAGCAGGTTTTCATCAAGGATTTCTGTACTTTGCTCCGTTAATTTTTTGCCTTGATCCTGACTAGTCTCCCAGTCCTTGCCGTTGAAAAACATCCCCACAGCATGATGCTGCCACCACCATGCTTCACCGTAGGGATGGTGCAAGGTTTCCTCCAGACATGATGCTTGTCATTCAGGCCAAAGAGTTCAATCTTGGTTTCATCAGAACAGAGAATCTTGTTTCTCATGGTGATTGCTTTTATTAAATATATTTATTTTGGTTTATGTGCTTAATTATATTGTTTTATACACGTGATGTTTTATCTGTTTTTATTGTAATGTATACAGGGCTCTCTTGTAAAATTGATTTTTAATCTCAATGTGACTCCTTTAAATAAAAGTTAAATAAAAAATAATAATAGTCTGAGAGTATTTTAGGTGCCTTTTGGCAAAAACCAAGCAGGCTGTCATGTGCCTTTTACTGAGGAGTGGCATCCGTCTGGCCACTCTTCCATAAAGACCTGATTGGTGGAGTGCTGCAGAGATGGGAGAACCTTCCAGAAGGACAACCATCTCCACAGAGGAATTCTAGAGCTCAGTGACCATCCGGTTCTTGGTCACCTCCCTGACCAATGCCCTTCTCCCCCGATTGCTCAGGTGGGCAGCTCTAGGAAGAGTTTTGGGTGGTTCCAAACTGCTTCCATTTAGGAATGATGGAGGCCACTGTGTTCTTGGGGACCTTTAATGCTGCAGAAATGTTTTGGTACCCTTCCCAGATCTGTGCCTCAACACAATCCTGTCTCGGAGTTCTACGGACAGTTCCTTCGACTTCATGGTTTGGTTTTTGCTCTGACCAGCACTGTCAACTGTGGGACCTTATATAGACAGACTTTCCAAATCATGTCCAATCAATTGAATTTACCACAGGTGGACTCCAATGAAGTTGTAGAAACATCTCAAGAATGATCAATGAAACCAGGATCCACCTGAGCTCAATTTCGAGTCTCATAGAAAAGGGTCTGAATACTTATGTAAATTAGGTTTCTGTTTATTGTAATAAGTTTGCAAAAAATTCAATAAACCTGTTTTCGCCTTGTCATTGATGTATTATGTGGAGATTGCTGAGAAAAAAGTATATATATTCCATTTTAGAATAATGCTGTAACATAACAAAATGTGGAAAAGGGAAGGGGTCTGAATACTTTCCGAATGCACTGTATACATACATAGTCACAGGCCGGCTCATATTTTTGTCACAGGCTGGACACACGAACAGGTATAGGCCAATTAAAAAGGTTCTTTATTCTAAACCAAAACTATTAACTTTAAACAAAGAAAAAGGAATAGGTGTGGAAGTATCATAATGTAGGGTGCATGTAAAGTGCAAGGATGCGTGAATCTGTGTGTGTAAATATGACTGAGTGAAAACTGTGTACAACTACAAAGGAACGAACAAAACAGGATCATACCTGGAGGAGCAGAGAGAGAAGTGATTAGTGAAGCAAGTTTAAATACCCTGAGCCCAGGTGGCTCCAATCACTAACGACCCTCCTCTGCCTGCAGGAGGAACCGCCCCTGCAATGACACCCCCCTTAAAAATGAGGGTCCCACCCTCAACCCAAATATCTCCAATATATTCAAAACAATCCAAATTTCCCCAAAAAGAAAAAGGATACCAGTCCCAGCTCCTAGCAGTAGCCCCGTGTCCCCCAGCTGACTGTCCGCCCCTCAAACTCCACAGCCCTGGTACCTGGGGAGCAATTTAAGAGGAAAGAGGCACAGTAGGGGTCAGCAGAGAAAAGATACAAGCTAGGTTAAAGGAGCACGGGACAGAGCAACAGCAATGATATTATCCCTACCACTAATGTGTTTAATATCAAAGTTGAATGGTTGCAAGAACAAAGCCCAACGCATCAGGCGCTGGTTGGGATTTTGCAGGGACCTCAGAAAAATAAGTGGGTTGTGGTCAGTGAACACAGTTAAAGGGGTCAAACCAGAACCAACATAGACCTCGAAGTGCTGTAAAGCCCAAATGAGACCTAAAGCCTCCTTTTCAATTACAGAATAATTTTGCTGATACTTATTACATTTCCGGGAGAAGAAACTTGACTGGACACTCAACATTGTCATCATTCTCCTGGAGAAGCACAGCCTCAGCACCGATTTGACTGGCGTCTACCTGCAATTTGAAAGGTTTCCCAAAATTGTGCTGCCAACAGGTGCCAAACACAAAATAGCCTTAACTGCATCAAATGCCTCTTGACACTGGGTGGACCAGAAATTCAGCCCTGGCCTTCAACAGATTGGTCAGTGGGGACACTACTACTGAAAAGTTTACAGAAAGCACGGTAGTACCCCACCATTCCCAGGAAGCACATCAGTTCTTTCTTTGTGGAGGGCTGTGGGAACTGCTTCACAGCCTGGACCTTGGCTTCCACGGGACAGACAAATCCCTGACCAACAACCTTGCCTAGGAATGTGACTGTAGCTTTGGCAAACTCACATTTTGCCAAATTAAGTCAACCTGGCCCACACCAGTCTTTCGAACAGGGCTTGCACTCTCCAAACATGCTCCTCCCAGGAGTCTGAGTAGACGACCACGTCGTCCAAATACACGGCACACCCTTCCAGACCTGAGACCACCCGATTCATTAGCCTCTGGAAGGTGGCTGGAGCATTCTGCAAGCCGAAAGGCATCACTGTGTAAGAGAACAAACCAGATGGAGTTATAAAGGCAGCAATCTCACAAGCTCTTTTGGTAAGGGGTACTTGCCAATATCCCTTTAAAATATCAAATTTGCTAACATACTTTGCTGACCCAACTTGATCAATACAGTCCTCCATCCTAGGAAGAGTGTAAGGTCTGCTTTAGTAACATTGTTAACTTTTCTATAATCAGTGCAAGGTCTGAAAGTGGAATCAGACTTTTTGACCAAAAGACAGGGTGAAGCCCAATTTGAACATGGCTCCGCAATACCATTGTCCAACATATACTGCACCTCTGTTTCCAGTTTCAATCTCTTCTCCTCAGATACACGATAAAATCTGTTTGATAGGCTTAGCATCTCCGATGTCTATATCATGCTCAATTAAGTGGGTTTGCGATGGAGTGTCAGAAAACAAAACAGGGTAGTTTCTAATAAGAGCTACCAATTCATCACGTTTCTCAGATTCTAAATGATCTACCAAAACCAAGGTTTTGCAAAGTCTGGGAGTTTTTCAACCGACCTTGTAAGACCTCATTCGAAACACTAACTTCCTCATCTTCTCCCCCCTCCAAATTAAAGCCATAAGATGCAGTGACTGGCGCAGCAGTCAACGCTGACCTCACCGCTGAAGTGCCTTCAACTTTGCTTAGATACGGGAGTGATAACATTTTAACAGGTTCACATGGCATAATTTAGAGGACTTCCTATGACTAGGGGTTTCAATAAGATAGTTCAAATCTGACACTTTACGCAACAGTGAAAGGACCACAATATGTTGCCTGAAAAGGTGAACTTACAAGAGGCAGAAGAGCAAGTACACGATCACCGGGACTAAACTCACGCAGCTCAGCCTGTCCGTCATATTTCAGTTTCATTTTCCATTGAGAACATTTTAGTTTCTTTCGCTAGTTCACTTGCCCTATACAACTTCAACCTAAAACCATTTACATCGTCAATAATGTTTCGAGGTGGTTCCTCAGGCAAACAACCATCCTGCAACAATGCTAAAGGCCCACACACCTTATGACCAAACACTAAGTCATTTGGGCTAAACCCTGTGCTTTCCTGCACTACTTCGAGCAGCTAGTAACAGCCAAGGTAACCCCTCCCAATCTGCAGACAGTTCTGTACAGTATGCACGAAGCAAGGATTTTAAAGTTTGATGAAAACGTCCCAAAGCTCCCTGGCTCTGGGCATGGAACGCAGTAGACTTGTGTTTAACTTTAAGCTGTTTGAGAACCTGAGCAAATAAATGGGAGGTAAAGTTTGACCCCTGATCTGACTGGATGATTTTTGGAATCCCAAATGTTGAAATAAATTGAGTTAACTACTGATTTTGAAGTTAAAGCGTTATGGTACGCAAGGAAAAAGCTGCCAGATATCTGGTTGCTTGACACAACAGTTAATAAGTAGCTATGACCTGACTTGAACCTTGGTAAAGGCCCAACACAATCGATAATAAGATGCTCAAAAGGTTGCCCTACGGCTGGTATTGGATACAAAGGTGCAGGCTTTACAACCTGGTTTGGCTTGCGCGCTGACATCACAAGTTTTAATAAACTGAGCTACATCCCGCTTTAAACGTGGCCAGAAAAATAACGGAGTATGCGATCATACGTTTTACGAACACCCATATGAGCTGCCACATCACCATGTGAAGTTTGCAACACTTTATTTCGCAAAATAGTAGGTACAACTATTTGAAAAACTGGTTCTCCTAGACCCTGATCATAGTGTGGAACCCATTTCCTGACCAACAGCCCATCAAGAAGAAACACTGAGCACTATTCCTCACCACTGAATCAGGAACAACTTTATCAAACAGATCAGCCAAAGTAGTATCGGCCTTTTGCTCAGCCATCAATGAATCTCTAGAACTAGTCAACTGTTCTGTCTGGAGTTTGACTGGCAACTCAAGACTTTCTGGCTTACTCTCAATCTCCTTACGAGAGGCCACGCGTGTAACCGCACAAACTGGAAATACCTCAGGAGACAGTTTTGATCCGGAGAGTCCCTTGCAGGGGACACTGAAGGTTGCTTCTTAAAGATGTTTAGTTTGCCATCTGCCCACACCTTACTACCTGCCAAGTCATTCCCCAAAATCATGTGGACTCCCTCTACTGGCAACTGGGGTCTAACCCCAACATCTACATCACCCTCTACCAGACCACATTTCAGGGTAACTTCATGTAAAGGACAAGAGAATGGAACTAAACCCATACCACATACCATTACACAACTGCCAGTATCAGACTCTTTTAGAGAACGGCAAAACAGAATCCAGAATAAAATAATCTAAAGCTCCAGTGTCTCTTAAGATCTTGATTGAAACATTTTGGTTGCCATCTACCAGGGACACTACACCATCTGAAATAAAGGCTGAAAAATCAGTGGGAAGACTGATAATCAAACTCAACTAGTCGCTGAAAAAGCTCACCCTGGTGGTCAGAGGCTGTAACAGGAGCTGCCATCACAGCAGGTTTAACTTGACCTGACTTTTTTGATTTAAGCAGAGGACAATCTTTCTTCCAATGTCCTTCAACTAAACAGTAGCGACAGGTATTAGCAATAACCGGTGCTTTAAGTCCTCCAGACCCAAACTTCTGCTGAGGCCTTTGGAAAGAAGCTCCAAAAAAAGGTGACCTACTATTCCTAGGAGTAAAGTTATTTTTATGGTACATGTCACTGTTTGACTCAAAATGGCTTTTATGTGTTAGCCTGTACTCATCTGCAAGGATTGCTGCATCACTTGGAGATTTAACTTTACGTTCATTCATGTATGTTGCAGCCTGGTCAAACACAGAATTTTTGAACTGTTCTAACAATCAAATTAGACAGACCCTCAAAAGTACTAACTTCAGAAGCTGTACACCAACGATTAAATGCAGAAGTCAAATCACGAACTCAGAATAGGTTTGTGAATCTAACTTTTTCCTGTAACGAAAACGTTGACGATATGCCTCTGGCACAAGCTCGTAGACCTTCAGAACTGCTGATTTAACTTTAGCAAAAACTTTACTGTCAGCTACACTCAGTGCTGCAAAAGCCTCACGTGCTTTACCTGTAAGTAAACATTGCAACAACATAGTAATGTCCAAATCTGACCAAGCTCTAGCTTCCGCAATACGCTCAAATAATGCGAAGTATGTGTCTGGATCTGACTCATCAAATTTAGGCAACAAACAAAGATTCTGTGAAACATCAAACTGTTTCAGTCCTTCTGGTCTATTAGCATTTCTCAATCACTCTATCTCTAACTGCATTTGCAACAGCTCCCTCTGCTGCTCAAAAGTTAAAGGGCTAGACTGAACTTGCATCCTCACTACTAGCAGACTGACCCCCAAAAACACCCATTTCCCTAAGACCCTGCTTTAATCTAGTTTTAAGTCTCTTTACTTTTTTTATCAACAATCTCAATCTGATAATGTTCAGCAATTTCAATTAACTGCTCCTTAGTACACAACTCTAAGGCTACCTCTGAAGGAGCTTGAACAAAACTACTCAAAATGGAAGACATTTTCCTCAAACAATACAACTATTACAAATGCTCCAAAAATCACACAACTCACCTGCTGTCAGTCTGGGTTCAAGGACAGGAGCCACACCCCACTATCCTCCAAAAACAACTAACTTACTGGCCCTGGTCTTCGTGCAGTCACATGTGGTGGGGTTTTATGCACACAAAACCAGTGGAGTGGAAAAGACAACCAGAAACTGGCAGCCCCCCCATAACCACGGAGGTGCTCCCGAGCCGATGTAGGGGAAAAGGGAAAGGGATGCTCTACCCACATTCACTGCCACCTAAAACAAAAACACCACAAGCCTCCTATTGACACTCGCTGATAAGCCTGAACAGGAGAGGACTCCCACCTGAACAAAACACAGAGTGAATTGCTTAGCTACCAAGCTAACTAAACCAAAAGAACACATGGCTCTCAACGCTCTCTTCAACAATATTGGCCCAACCAAAACATCCCCTCAAACAAATTTTGTTTTGGCAATCTGAACTAACCCAAGTAAACTACAAACCAATAATCAAATAAGCCAAATGACAAATAAACAAACATCAATAATAAGACAAAATACAATCTAGACAAAACCTTAACCAACTATGACAAAATGTTAAAGTAAACTAAAATACTAAAGTAAGACTAAAGTACAATTAACTTTAACTTACGGATGAGCCCCCACTTGTCACATGCCGGCTCATAGCCTGTGACAAAAATGAGGGGACACGAACAACAGGTATAGGCCAATTAAAAAGGTTCTTTATTCTAAACCAAAACTATTAACTTTAAACAAAGAAAAAGGAATAGGTGTGGAAGTATCATAATGTAGGGTGCATGTAAAGTGCAAGGATGCGTGAATCTGTGTGTGTAAATATGACTGAGTGAAAACTATGTACAACTACAAAGGAACAAACAAAACAGGATCATACCTGGAGGAGCAGAGAGAGAGAAGTGATTAGTGAAGCAAGTTTAAATACCCTGAGCCCAGGTGGCTCCAATCACTAACGACCCTCCTCTGCCTGCAGGAGGAACCGCCCCTGCAATGCAGTGGAGGGGCCGTGACAACATACATATACAAAACATAAGAAACTGCAAGGGTTGTACTCTATTATAATAATTAACTGTGTACAGAACATTAGGAACACCTGCTCTTTCAATGACAGACTGACCAGGTGAATCCAGGTGAAAACTATGATCCCTTATGGATGTCACTTGTTAAATTCACTTCAAATCAGTGTAGATGAAGGGGATGAGACGAGTTAAATAAGGATTTTGAAGCCTTGAGACAATTGAGACATGGATTGTGTGAGTGCCATTCAGAAGGTGAATGGGCAAGATAAAATATTTAAGTGCCTTTGAACAGGGTATGGTAGTAGGTGCCAGGCGCACCAGTTTGAGTGTGTCAACGCTGCTGAGTTTCTCAAGAGTTTCCAGTGTGTATAAAGAATTGTCCACCACCCAAAGCACAACCAGCCAACTTGACACAACTGTGGGAAGCATTTTGAGTCAACATGGACTAGCATCCCTCCCTGTGGAATGCTTTTGACACCTTGTAGAGTCCATGCCCTGACGAATTGAGGCTTTTCTGAGGGCAAAGGGGGTGCAAATCAATATTAGGAAGGTGTTCATAATGTGTTGCGCACTCAATGTATAGTTGTGGTAGTGATGGATGTAGTAGCGATGGAAGTAGTATAAATAGTAGTACTACTTGTAGAAGAAGTAAAGGAAATTGTAGTAGTTGTAGTGGTGCTGGTAGTAGTAGTGGTAGTAGTGGTAGTAGAGGAAGTGGTTGTAGTATCAGTGGTAGTAGAGGAAGTGGTTGTAGTATCAGCTGTTGTACTTTAGTATATTTGTTGTATTATAATAATTGTACTCACGTCTGCCGAGTAACTTTCAGGACCTGTTTCAGGGTCTTGGTCTTGGCCTCCTTGAAGACGTGGTCACAGAACTCCTTGGCTTGCTCCACAAAGGCAGGCTCCAGGTCAGCGTCGGTCAGCTCCTCCATACATCTCATTTTGTCTCCGCTGGCTGGCCTCTCAAACACAAAGCACCAGCGAGGAGAGAAATAGTTCCGCAGGCAACTACGAGGCAGGTTGTACTGCTGAACCTTTGCACTTTGACCTTTTGAAAAAACGAAAAATATGCATATAAGCCTAAATTAACAACTTCTATGTGCGCAACAACGTTTTATGTTTATGTATGTATTCATACATTCATATTTACTATCATCAATCCAGTTATGTGCTAGTTAGTATTCTCGCCTGTTTTCAGTTTAAGAGTGTTCTCCAGGTACTCATTGGCTGTGATGGGTCTTCCATCAACCTCCAGGGTCAGGGTGAAATCTCTGACTGTCCACACAAAGGAAGGAAAGTAACGCAGGTACTCTGAAGATTCCTCCCCGTCTCGCTGATTGGACTTCACCTTGATGTGCTCTGTCAGTTCTGTCACATAGCTGTAGAAGGCGGTATTGAGGACAAAATGAACCCAGATTTACTAACATACAGTATAGTGCTGAGCGATTAGTGCTTTTTGAGGTCAGTTCGGTTGTTGGAAATGAAATGAATCCAGACATACAACACTACACTATATTTCTTTATAGGCCTGCTGAAGGATACTGTAGTTTCTCCAGGGCGTTGTTGTCGATGGTTCCCAGGCTGTTGTACACCAGAGTACTGCTGAGCAGGACAGCCAGGGAAAAGATTCAGTTGTCATTCTTCTCATCACCCTGCAGACACAACAGAAGGAACACATTGGTACTCTGTTCATACTAGAATGAAATTAAGTCAGTAACTAAATGTCTACTCCATATGCCGTTTTATGGGCTCCCTACCTAAATAAAGGTCAAAGCTGGAATCCTTAATTGAAACATTAACAAAGCCCCACCCTGCCTCAGTTTTGGTTAAAAAAAAGCGAACAAAAAAAATCTGAGGGATGGGCCTGGAGAAATGTAACCACTCAAATTCATAGACTGAGCTACGGGTGCAATGACTCACCATCCGTGACATCATCATTTTAGTTAATCATGATATTATACAGTGTTTAATTACATATACAAACATTGGAGTAAAACAAGCTTATATTTTGGGTTCTGATTGGGTACGACGACAGTTGAACTAAGCTCATGGGTCCTTATTTATTTGTTATACTGTTTAGAATCAATGGGTATACATCATACATTTATAAATCAGACATTATATACAGATGATGAAATCAGGTATCTGTACTAGACACAGTTTATTGAGATAACATGGTATTTTACCCATAGCAATGTTATATTCTGTCATCTAAACAATCTGAGCCATAAAAGGTTTTTGACAGAGAGTGAACTTTGACCTCCCACCTTCTCCACGTCCCCCAGACCCTCTGTATCCAGCAGCACCAGGGTGTGGTCTCTTTTTTCAGGGTGAGGCACACACCACATCCAGATGCCCTTAGTTTTGGACTGGATGGTGGCTCCCAGGGCAAAACCTTGAGGACAGAGGATAAAAACGGTTCTTAGGATGGAATCTGTAAAGAGGCAGCAGGATGTAAAGTGTTTACTCAAGGCTGCTGGTTTTCAGATGAACCATTTTTGTCTAGTTATACTGTATATAATACTGACAGTGAAACTAGCAGCCAGTGCAAAACGGCACCCTTATCTACACAACCCACTTAGAACAAATGTGGTCGGAAAAAAAAGTTTTTTTGATGTTTGCTCTGCTGTCTGGTTGTACGTTATGGTGTAAAACTGAAAGAGAAACTGTAGTTTCCACAATGCAATAACAGGGTGTGTCGAATTTCCAATTTTGGAGAGAAAAAAACATCAAATCATAATGTGGTCAGAACAGGACAAGTCTGTACTTTGGTGCAGCATATCTGGCTCTAACTCAATGACAAATGCAGTACATAAGTTAACACTTTCTGTTTCACATTTCTATTACCCTATCTTTATGAGAAATAATTATCTTATACATAATCATTCCTTAACCATATAACAGTGTTGCGGTCATGCATATTGTTATGTACATTGTTTGGACTTTGGACCATAGATAAAAAAAAAATGCTTGAGTGGTTCACCTTTCCTCTCTCCAGCCAGCTTGTTCATGAGGTAGGACTTGCCGGTGCGTTACAGCCCGACCACCGACACCACTACCACATACTGGTCAATCTGGTACAGGATGTCCAGTGCACTGCGGACAACACGCAGCTTCCCATCACTGTCGTTCTCTAATCAGACATACTGGTTCCTTCATGGATACTCTCTGGCCTGCCATGATGCTGTCCTATAGAAACGATTGCAAGGACACACAATAACTTTTAATTGGGTAGGGTACTGTGTGTGTGTCACAGTCCCTACAGATGTTTTATTGCAATTAAATGTAATGTGATAAAGGAGGCACAGGAACAGGTGATAATGAGTGAATCAAGACTTATCAACAGATTGGGTGGACAGTGACAAAATAATTATAATAAATTCAGGCCCGGTCCTGGCCGTTCTGTCGCCCTAGGCCAGACAAAATAAATTCCCTCTTCTATACCCCACAAAGCTAGAACAGTCCCAGAAAGCACAAAGACGTTGAAAATACGTCTAAAATAGTGGGTCATTTTTCGGTTCTGAATGAAAGTTGAAAATACCATCTATTTTTCGACCAAATCAAGGCCGGTCCAGACTGGACGATGTCTGAACCAAACAGACGTCTATGATTGATTCAAGACATCCAAAAGACATCGGTGTTGGTGTGTGTTTACTGGGATGTAACCTACAGCAGTGGTTCCCAAACTATGAGGGTGCAAGGGGGTCGGCAGGTGGGGTGCGGGTATGGATTCGGCTATTTCAGCTACACCCAATTCTGATAGGCGTATCAAATCGAGCACACAGCCATGCAATCTCCATAGACAAACATTGGCAGTAGAATGGCCTTACTGAAGAGCTCAGTGACTTTCAACATGGCACAGTCATAGGATGCCATCTTTACAACAAGTCACTTCGTCAAATTTCTGCCCTGCTAAAGCTGGCTCTGTCAAATGTAAGTGCTGTTATTGTGAAGTGGAAACGTCTAGGAACAACAATGGCTCAGCCGCAAAGTGGTAGGCCACACAAGCTCACAGAATGAGACCGGCAAGTGCTGAAGCGCGTAAAAAATCATATGTTCTCGGTTGCAATACTCACAACAGAGTTCCAAACTCCCTCTAGAATCAATGTCAGCACAAGAACAGTTAGTCGGGAGCTTCATGAAATGGGTTTCCATGGCCGAGCAGCCACACACAAGCCTAAGATCACAATGTGCAATGCCAAGCGTCGGCTGGAGTGGTGTAAAGCTCGCCGCCATTGGATTCTGGATCAGTGGAAACGCGTTCTCTGGAGTGATGAATCACACTCCCTCATCTGGCAGTCTGACAGACAAATCTGGGTGTGGCGGATGCCAGAAGAATGCTACCTGTCCGAATACATAGTGCCAACTGTAAAGTCTCTATATACAGTTCCTTCGGAAAGTATTCAGACCTCTTTACTTTTTCCACATTGTCACGTTACAGCCTTATTCTAAAATATATATTTTTTAAATGCTCAGCAATCTACACACAATTACCCCATAATAACAAAGTGAAAACAAGATTTAGACATTTTAGCAAATCTATTAAAAATAAGTGAAATACCTTATTTACACAAGTATTCAGAACCCTTGCTATGATACTAGAAATTGAACTCAGGTGCATCTGTTTCCATTGATCATCCTTGAGATGTTTTTACAACTTGGAGTCCATCTGTGGTAAATTCAATTGATTGGACATGATTTGGAAAGGCACACGCCTGTCTATATAAGATCCTACAGTTTACAGTGCATGTCCGAGCAAAAACCAAGACATGAGATCAAAGGAATTGTCCATAGAGCTCAGAGACAGGATTGTGTCGAGGCACAGATCTGGGGAAGGGTACCAAAAAAATGCTTCAGCACTGAAGGTCCCCAAGAACACAGTGGCCTCCATCATTCTTAAATGGAAGAAGTTTGGAACCACCAAAACTCTTCCTAGAGCTGCCCGCCAGGCCAAACTGAGCAATTGTGTCTATTTTTTATGGTAGCTATCTAACATTGTTAGCTACATTTTCACCTGTCATTGTTAGATGGATAGTCTGATGTTGCTAGCTACTTGTAATGTCGTTACAGTCATTGGATTATTACAACAGATGAAAGCTGTATATCTTGTTCTGTTATTGCTAAATGAATGTGCCGCCTTAGTATTGATGCCATTGTATTCATGTTTATTATTTCCAGACCACATCTTGTATGGATAAATGGATAGTTAATTGGATAATCAAAGCTGAGTGACATGTCACAGAATTGCAAATCAACATTAAAGAACCCTAAACTGAGGAACTGTCTTTCTCACCGTCTCTCTAATAGGAGTATAATCTCCATAACTTTACCTACTCAATCAGTGTATAAATTCCAGAGGCATCACCCTCTAATTCAGTCTCAATACAGTACGTTGTCATACATTTTATGTCCAGCATCTAGACTACAGAAAAGTTCACATACTGTTTCTACCATAGGCTAAATCATGTGGCAGATATAGCCTATGTCAGAAGATTTTTTCTGGTTATCTAATCAATTAATGAACCGCAAACGCCTACATTATTAACCCATTTAATCCCGAATTTTTCCCATACATGAAAATATCTAAATCATGTGTCATTAGTAACCTTTTGAAATAATCGATCATCATTTTTTTAAATTTTCATGGAAAAGTAGGTGAAAAAGTGTGTTTTATGGTCGGTCACAATTGTGACCGGTGGGAGAATGTGATGTATATACTGAATTAACATATTTCTCCTATGCAGTCATCAAAATTCTTTATAACCCGGCCCAGTTATTAACACATGTAAAACTGTCACTGCCAGTCCCCAGCATTGCTACTAAAATGCCCCATCACATTCTATTGTGACTATTTTACATAACAAAAACCCTTATACAACACCGATACGAATACTGAGAGCAAAGACAAAAATCAACAACCATCGACGTATTTCAACATTGTTACTTTATTGTAACATACATTGTAACATTGTTACTTTATTGTAACATGTATTGAAACATTAACATTGTAACTTTATTGTAACATTTGAACTTGTACTTTAGTGCAATACTCATTGTAACATTGTCATTGTGACATTTTAGTGCAACATTCACTAACAACTGTATAGCAGTTGTGTTATTCATTCACATTGAACATACAGGTAACATTTAGGATAGAGGTAGCCTGTAGAATATGCATTCAAGTAGAGGCCTACACAGAACAAAATAATATATATCATAGAGGTAGGCTTCAGAACCAAGTGCACGATTAGTTTGTGCATCACTATTTTGAACTGTGATCAGTCAGACCTAATTGACCTTTTTTCCCAAAAACATTTCAGTCATTTTGGTTGTCTTTTTCGTCTACTTTTCTTTTCTTCCTAGAGTCCGTTGTACTGCTTCTCATCACCCTTTATCGACTTTTCTATTTTTCTTTTATTGGCTTTTTCATTCACTCTTATCTCCTTTTCTACTGTCCATGGGTATATCTTGAAGCACTCAATGTGCAGTGGCGCTTTGCATTTCTCACATGCATAGGTAGTGCGTTTGTCACAATGACGACATCTCTGGAACCGGTGCATCGTGTTGATTGGCCAGTGAGAAGCTTTGTCAAATCTTGCCTGATCTTCAACAGTAGCAGCCAGTAAAGATCTCCTTCCTTGGCTCAGTGGTTTCGTGCCAAACTTTTGCATAAGAGACTGTGCCACTATCCGTGAGAAGGTGAGCAGGTCGATGGTCCCTCCCATAACGTCTCTGTAAAAGAAATGGCTGTTTACGAGTGCACTGTTGAGAGACCATGCAAAGATGGGCCACCACCACTTCTTAGACCTGATCGAGATATGGTATCTTGAAACCTGTAGGTCATGAAGGTCAACACCACCCATGTGCTCATTGTATCGGTTGATGCATTTTGGTTGTGGGACTTTGTCAAAGGCACGTCGCTCCTTGTTCCATCTTTTGACAGAGGTCTCACTGTATTTCTCCTCCATGTTTGTTGCCACTGTGACAATGTTATTGTCTTTCCAACGGACCAGCAACTTGTCTCCTTGGGTCAGAACCTCAGAGGTTCCCCGGGGTAACTTCATGAAGTCCTTCTGTGGCTTGAATGGGACATCAAACAGACGATTCTGCCTCATCGTACCAGAGCTCCCATATCCTCTTTTTGTCATTTCATCGAGGAGTGCAAGCGAAGTGAAGAGGTTGTCATGAAGGAACTTGCAACCTTGAGGCACCTGAGATTGCTCTGCAAGACCAAGAACGACACTGGGTCCCTGACCCAGCCCAGTCTCAGGGAGGAGAGTGTGGGATCCACCATATGGCTCCATGTGATACATGTAACCACTGGATGAGGCAAGGCTCCATAGCTTGTAACCAAAACGGATTGGTTTACCTCTAATGAATTGCTTACATCCATGTCGGCCATAGTATCGGATCATGCTCTCATCCACTGACAGCCATTCCTGAAATGGCATGACTTTGTATGACTGATTGAGCTCAGAGAAGATGGGCCTAACCTTAAAAAATGGGTCGTCAGTGATCTTTGTGTTGTCAACCACATGAACTGAGGCCATTATTTCATCAAAGCGATTTCTCCGCATTGAATCTGAAATGCTTTCATTGTGTACATCACTGTCAAGTGACCAGTACCTGTGTCTTCTTGGAACAGAGCTGTACCCAGATGTGATAAGGATCCCATAGAATGTAAGGAGCTCATCCATACTCAGATACAGTTGCTTGTCCTTGGTCTGGGTGGAGTAGAGGTTGGACATTTCAATGGTGATCTCTCTTAGGGTGGGTGGATACATTAGTAGGAAAACATCCATTGGGTTGGGACAGCTTTGTTTTACACATTCTGCAGCATTTGGGCTGTATACTATGTGTTTTGGAATCACAGCGGTGGCAGGCCTCTTCGATCGTTTGAACACTCGATCCTTATTTTTGACGACCTGCAGCTTTGCCCTTGGCTCTTCTGACTGGACCCTCTGGCGAGTAGAGGCCGTTGGCTCTTCATTATCAACGGTGGAGGGTGGTGGGGGAGGGGGGGTTGTGGTGGATGGGGGAGTGGGGGTTGTGAGGGGTAGGTCATCATCACTGATAACGTTGTTCCTGTCATGATCTGTTTGCAAAGGTTCAGCATATGCATTCAACAGCCTGGCTGGCAAATGACCTGTCTCCCCCTCATAGTCCATATCTGACCCATCACTATCACAATCACTGAGGACAGCATCTTTCTCATTTTGAGGGATAACTACAATGTTGCATGGCTTGTCTGGGTGGTCACCTAGATCCAACATATCCAGAACTTGACTCAAAGTGAAACTAAAAGAAAGAACAGAGTAGAAAGTTAGAACAAGAACTATGTATGTGTATAAGTATGTGAATACCTAGATGCACTGTGTTATCCCGCCGGTCACTATTGTTGCCGTCAACATGTTTACACATTCTATGACCACACTGAACAAAGTTGAGTAATTGCAAATGCATATATCAATACTAGACACCTTAAAGATGATGTGTACCAAAAATCTTTGTCCTAACTTTATGTTAACATACTTTACTAACCTTTTGTTTGGGAGCTTTGATGCAGCCATCCTCTTCTCATGGTGCAACCAGGAAGTAAACAGCTCTGGTCATGTGACAATTTACACTAAACATGTGACACTGCACATCTTTCATTGAGACCCTTTATTATTTCAATATTTGCTGGAAATGCATTGATACATCATTCAGTAACGTGTTTAGAGCCTTATAACTGAAAACGTTTTTTACGGTCACTATTGTGACCGATGGGATTAAATAGGTTAAGGATGGATCAAGTATTTTTCATATAACCAGTCAACTTGCAAATCAATATGTAAAAAATAATCCTAAATGTAAGCAGTGCAAGGGAGTTTACCTCGGCAACGCTGAAGTGGGTTATTATTCAGCCTGTGGTCAGCGTTAGGATAGTAAAAGAAATAGGTGATTTATAAAAGTCCCTGCTCTGCGCAGTGATTCATTAAATGCCGCGATCACGTGCTAGTGGGAACTAGGACATTCCGAAATGTCAGATTTACTAACTGGTTGAATCGCACGTATATAATGGTGCGTTCAAGACAACTGGGAACTCGGTAAAAGAACGAGGTCAAATCATGTCATGACTTCAGTTATCTTCATGTCGGAAAGTGGGAGCTCTAGAAAGAGGCCCGATTTCCCGATTTGGAATTCCGAGATGGAAATCAATCTCAGTCGGAGCTCGTTTTTTTTCTCCAGATTTCCCAGTTTACTTGAACGCACTGAAGTCGGAGATTTTAGAGCTCCGTGTTTTTTTCTTCTCTCCAATTTCTAGTTCCGACTACCACGTGATTTATTCCTAGTTGAACAATAGCTCGATAATTGGCTATTTCTATTGCATTTCCTTCCGACATTTTGAAAGATTTTGTTGATGAATTACAAAGTAGTTTGCGTCAGGTCAATCTCGTATTGGACTGGTTAAAATAAGTGAACAAAAATATAGCCGAGGCAACTTTCACTTTCTGTTTCGCAGCAAATATATAGCCAGCAGGACATTGTTCCTCTGCGATTAACCTCAGTTGGTTTAGAGAGGATTTTTGGAGGAGTCGTCTATGTAAGTAGGACCGACGAATGCTGTACCATAGCAGGAAACTATTACATTTTTGCAGAGGAATTTCATAATGAAATTGAAGCTGACATTGGACAATAATTCAACTAAATGTTGCATGCATATGGCTAAGCTGTTTCATGGTGCAGATCTTTTTAATAATGTATTTGCATAGCCTATGCAGTAGTCCTAGACTATATTCACATTGTGAGCTTAATTTATAGAAGGAATCGATAATGAACTTATATAAATAATTCACTTGAACTATATTTAATTAATACTTTTATTATAGATTGACTATTTCTGGGAGCTGTAGGCTAATCATCCTGTGAAGCTACTTGACCATGGATTCCCCAATGTGTCTGGTCGAAAACGCCGACGGGGAGCTTCATGTAGTCCCTGGTGCCATCAAGTACCTGATGGGACTGAACCAGAAAGTCGTAGTGGTGGCGGTGGTCGGGCTGTACCGCACCGGCAAGTCCTACCTCATGAACAAGCTGGCTGGAAAGAGAAAAGGTGAGACTGATGCTGAGAAACAAATTCAAATGTACAGACTGGTTTGATCATCAGCTGTACATCAATAGTCAATGCCCAATTAAATGTTTATTTTCATCTGTACACTGGTTTAGAAATAAATTGTATTACATACTTTTTTTCTTAAAATGGTCTTTGAAATATTGATTTAGGTTTTGCCCTGGGAGCCACCATCCAATCCAAGACTAAGGGAATCTGGATGTGGTGTGTGCCTCACCCTGAAAAAAGAGACCACACCCTGGTGCTGCTGGATACAGAGGGGCTGGGGGATGTGGAGAAGGTGAGAGGTCAACGTTCAGTCTTTCAAATTCACATTAGTAATCCAGCACAGTGAACAAATATCTAAACACACATATATTTTAAATAATTTCATTACATTTCGCCAGATCACCAACACATGTTGCTGTTGTCATACTTGTTTCAGGGAGATTCTAAGAATGATGCCTGGATCTTTTCCTTGGCCATTCTGTTAAGCAGTACTCTGGTCTACAACAGTCGAGGGACCATCGACAATCAAGCCGTGGAGAACCTCCAGTATCCTTTAAACCAATATCTATTTCCCCATGGCAAACCTCCCCTGTTTCCTCTCCTGTTGACTTTAACAGGACAGGGGATATTTCCCCCAACCGGGCCATTTCTTGGAACTCCCTCTCATATTGAAAGTGAAAGTGCTGTATGTTTGTATATCTATTGGATGCTGAGCAAAATGTCCTTATAGACTTGGAGCAATATATTGTGTTACTGACAGCATTAATTATGTGTTTGCAGAATGTTTAATACACTGTACTTTGTTATATCCATTCCCTTAGGGGTTACTCAGTGCATGTGGACACAGTCCATTCAAAATGAAACTGAAATGACTTGTATGCTATAACTGTTGTATAGCAAGTCCTTATACAACCGTAGCAGGCACATGTCAATGCAGACGCACAGTATTTTTTTGAACTTTGGTAGCTTTTATCAGTCAATCCTCAACCGGCCCTATAGATATGTGAGTGAGCTGACAGAGCGGATCAAGGTGAATTCTTCCAGTGCAGCTTCATCCTCTCACGATGACGAGGAAGGAGGGGACGCCCAGTTTGTGCAGTTCTTTCCGAATTTTGTGTGGGCCATCAGAGATTTCACTCTACTACTCGAGATCGACGGCAGAAACGTCACCGAAGATGAGTATCTGGAGCATTCCCTGGAGCTCAGAAAAGGTGACATTAGCATTAGCCACCACCCCAATGATCAACTGTGCACAATGTCTCTAGAATAGTGCTCCCCAAGAACATTTATACAATTGGAACAATCATTCTCACAAGAACAAAGAGGTTGAAAAACAAGAAGATTGATATTTGCTCTGACACTTGCTAAATTACACGTTCTAAAATCATTCCTATGCAAATGTATTGTAGGATTAGACTCATAATCAAACAGACTCATAAATCAAGTGACACAATTATTTTATCCAGTTTGTTTATTGGTCATAAAGTCTTCTGCCTCATGTTAATTTAATCATATCTCTGTATATGCGTGTCTGTTAATGATTGTGTGTTTGGATGGTGAACTAAGGGCCGGTCTCCCAGACACAGATTAGGCCTCCAGACGAGATTCTCCATTGAACACACTTTTTGTGTCCAGGACAAGGCCTAGTCTGTGTCTGGGAAACCAGCCCTAAAAATAGAGTAATGTCAACTGTAATGGTGAATGCTGACTATCATTCAGGTGGGGGTAAAAAGAATCTGATGTACAACCTCCCACGAGAGTGCATCCGGAACTACTTCCCCTCGCGCAAGTGCTTTGTATTCCCCACCCCTACAACTCCTGCCAACATGCCCCACCTGGATTCCATGGACGAGGCTGGCCTGTGTGGAAGCTTCCGAAAGGTTGCAGACACTTTCTGCCGCTTCATTTTCCAGGAGAGCCGTACAAAAACTGTCAAAGGGGGCCACAAAGTTACCGGGAGAAGTAAGTCAAATATCAGCAGATTCTGCACAGAGGCATTGAATGTTTCAATAAGCATTTCTCTATGGCTGGCCATGCTTTCCTCCTGGCTACCCCAACCCCGGCCAACAGCTCCGCACCCCCCGCAGCTACTTGCCCAAGCCTCCCCAGCTTCTCCTTCACCCAAATCCAGACAGCAGATGTTCTGAAAGAGCTGCAAAACCTGGACCCGTACAAATCAGCTGGGCTAGACAATCTGGACCCTCTCTTTCTAAAATTATCCGCCGTCATGGTTGCAACCCCTATTACCAGTCTGTTCAACCTCTCGTATTGTCCGAGATCCCTAAAGATTGGAAAGCTGCCGCGGTCATCCTCCTCTTCAAAGGGGGTGACACTCTAGACCCAAACTGTTACAGACCTATATCCATCTTGCCCTGCCTTTCTAAAGTCTATGAAAGCCAAGTTAATAAACTGATCACTGACCATTTCGAATCCCACTGTACCTTCTCTGCTGTGCAGTCCGGTTTCTGAGCTGGTCACAGGTGCACCTCAGCCATGCTCAAGGTACTAAACGATATCATAACCGCCATTGATAAAAGACAGTACTGTGCAGCCGTATTCATTGACCTGGCCAAGGCTTTCGACTCTGTCTTATCAGCAGACTCAACAGCCTTGGTTTCTCAAATTACTGCCTCGCCTACTTCTCAGACAGAGTTCAGTGTGTCAAATCGGAGGGCCTGTTATCCGAACCTCTGGCAGTCTCTATGGGGATACCACAGGGTTCAATTCTCGGGCCGACTCTTTTCTCTGTATATATCAACGATGTCGCTCTTGCTGCGGGTGATTCCCTGATCCACCTCTACGCAGACGACACCATTCTGTATACATCTGGCCCTTCTTTGGACATTGTGTTAACAAACTCCAAATGAGCTTCAATGCCATACAATACTCCTTCCATGGCCTCCAACTGCTCTTAAAAGCTAGTAAAACTAAATGCATGCTTTTCAACCGTTCGCTGCCCGCACCCGCCTGCCCGACTAGCATCACTACTCTGGACGGTTCTGACTTAGAATATGTGGACAACTACAAATACCTAGGTGTCTGGCTAGACTGTAAACTCTCCTTCCAGACTCATATTACACATCTCCAATCCAAAATGAAATCTAGAATCGGCTTCCTATTTCGCAACTAAGCCTCCTTCACTCACGCCGCCAAACATACCCTCGTAAAACTGACTATCCTACCGATCCTCGACTTCGGCAATGTCATCTATAAAATAGCCTCCAACACTCTACTTAGCAAATTGGATGGAGTCTATCACAGTACCATCCGTTTTGTCACCAAAGCCCCTTATACCGCCCACCACCGCGACCTGTATGCTCTCGTCGGCTGGCCCTCGCTACATATTCGTCGCCAGACCCACTGGCTTCAGGTCATCTATAAGTCTTTGCTAGGTAAAGCTCCGCCTTATCTCAGCTCACTGGTCACGATAACAACACCCACTCGTAGCACGCACTCCAGCAGGTATATTTCACTGGTCATCCCCAAAGCCAACACTTATTTTGGCCGCCTTTCCTTCCAGTTCTCTGCTGCCAATGACTGGAACAAATTGCTGAAGCTGGAGACTTATATTTCCCTCACTAGCTTTAAACATCAGCTCTCTGAGCAGCTAACCGATCGCTGCAGCTGTACATAGCCCATCTGTAAATAGCCCATCCAAACTACCTACCTCATCCCCATATTGTTTTCTGCTCTTGCACACCAGTATTTCTACTTGCACATCATCATCTGCACATCTATCACTCCAGTGTTAATTTGCTAAATTGTAATTACTTCGCTACTATGGCCTATTTATTGCCTTACCTCCTCATGCCATTTGCACACATTGTATATAGACTTTCTTTTTTTTCTATTGTGTTATTGACTGTACGCTTGTTTATTCCATGTGTAACTCTGTGTTGTTGTTTGTGTCGCACTGCTTTGCTTTATCTTGGCCAGGTCGCAGTTGTAAATGAGAACTTGTTCTCAACTAGCCTACCTGGTTAAATAAAGGTGTAATAAAAAAATAAAAACAATGTAGCCTATGTTATTGTACCACCAAATGTATACACTTATATTTTTCTTCCCGCCTCTATCTGATTGCAGTGCTCGGCCACTTGGTTAACACCTATGTGGAGACCATAGCCAAAGGCTCTGTGCCCTGTCTGGAGAATGCGGTGCTGGCCATGGCTCAAATTGAGAACCAGGCTGCTGTGGATGAGGGCCAGGTAGTATACCAGAGGGGCATGGAGGAGGTGAAGGCCTTATTCCCTGTGGACATGGGTCAGATTTCAGCTCATCACCTCCGCTCAGACCACCAGGCCACGCAGGCTTTCATGAAACGATCCTTCAAAGACGAAAATGGGGATTTCTTGAAAGCGTTGGCGGTAAGGGTCATCATTTCAGATCTGTGCCTGGTACAAACACTGCCTTAGTTCTTAACTCTGTCAAGGACCACTTTTTACAAATGCTTCCCTAAAACAGTCTTGACTCCTGCAGGTGGCCATTGCAAAGCACTACGCTGTCCTTCTCATCCAGAACGAGGATGCCTCAGAGAAGAAGTGTGCAGCCCTTCTGGAGAAGCTGTCTGCTCCGATGGCCCAGAAGATTACAGAGGGGATCTACACCACACCTGGAGGATATGAGCTTTACTGCAGTCACCATGACAACATGGTGGCACAGTACCGGGCCGAGCCTGATAAAGGAGTTAGGGTAAGAATCCTTTCTAGGGCTGAAACATTCATAAAAAAATCCATATTAAACACTGGAGCTGTTCTCATCTTTCAGGCCGATCCACTTAGTTTCAATTCCGTCGATGGATTGCTGTTTCTATCAACCTCTGTTACTGTTATGATGCACATTAGCTTCCATCTGCAGCATCATACCAGAAACAGATTGCCATCAACCAATGATAAAACATGTGGCCTTTTGGGGTGTTTTCTGCAGGCTGAGGAGATTCTTGAGCAGTTCCTGAGGGAGAAGAGTCTAGAGAAGAATTCCATCCTACAAGCTGACAAAAAATTGACCGAAAATGAGAAAAAGATCCACGGTAAGTCCAAAATATACCATTGGGATGTTATTATCTGGTTGCATTCAGGTTTCTGGTTGGAGTGAATTCTCACAATCAATTGGTGATAATCTTGCACGAAGTCAACATAGATCTGGGATGTTTGAAAGAGTAATCTAAAAGTTATGGCCTACTCCAGAACATGGAAAAGATCAGGGGCTGTCTGTTGACTCCATATGAGAGAGAATATGAGTAGTCCAGAAGGTAGAGTGTTTTCCTACCTCAACTCTTCCTTTGGACCATGCAGAGGAGAAGGAGAGATCAGCTGTGCTGGAGCAGGAGAAGAAGGCTGCTGAAGAGAAACGGTTGGAGATGGAGCGCACCATGGAGGACGATCGCAGAAGCAAAGACGAGAAGTTGAAGCAGATGGAAGAGAAGATGAAGGAGGAGATGAAGCAACAGGAACGGGACTTCCACAGGGCCTTGGAGTGCAAGGTGCAGGAGCAGAAGGATCTGCTGGAGAAGGGCCACAAGGAGAAAGCTGACTTAATGAGACAGGAGATAGAGGAGTTCAAGAAGAGCAACACACCTGAGAAGGAAGGAGGTTTCCTTGAGTCTACAGTCATGCCTGTTCTTCGATTTGGATTGGACGCTGCCAACACTTTCTTTCAATATAAGCTCATGAGGGGAGCTTTTATGAAGTAGAAACATTGTGTATTACCTGAGCATGTACACATTTGTTAGCTTTATCAAGCAATGTAAAGCGAAAAGTCAAGTTGATAGCCATGCTTAGTATCAGTATAAGCTTTATATGCAAGAGTGATGTATTATTTTTCTCATACAGTATATGTATTTACAGGTTTTGGTGAAATTATCACGCTTAAATCTAGAGGCTTTAATAAAAACATTTCTAGACTATAACTAAGACTTTTCTGCAATCATAATATACACTGAACAAAAATATAAACGCAACAATTTCAAAGATTTTACTGAATTACATTTAAGGAAATCAATCAACTGAAATAAATTCATTAGGCCCTAATCTATGGATTTAACATGACTGGGAATGCAGATATGCATCTGTTGGTCACAGATACCTTAAAAAAAAGGTAGGATGTGGACCAGAAAACCAGTCAATATTTGGTGTGACCACCATTTGCCTCATGCAGCACAACACATCTTTGCATAGAGTTGATCAGTCCATTGATTGTGGAATTGTTACGCTCGTTGATGGAAGAATTAGACCAAGGTGCTGCGTGGTTGGCGAACATCTTACTTTTATTACAAATGAACACCGAAAAAACAATAAAAGACAAAACGAACGTAAAGTTCTGCAGGCTACACAGCAACTATACAAAATCAAGATCCCACAAACTAAGGTAGAAAAAAGGCTGCCTAAGTATGATCCCCAATCAGAGACGACGATAGACAGCTGCCTCTGATTGGGAACCATACCCGGCCAACAAAGAAATAGAAAACATAGATTGCCCACCCTAGTCACACCCTGACCTAACCATATAGAGAATTAAAAGGATCTCTAAGGTCAAGGCGTGACAGGAATATTGTCCCACTCCTCTTCAATAGCTGTGTGAAGTTGCTGAATGTTGGCAGGAACTGGAACACAATGTCGATCCAGAGCATCCCAGAACTGGGACATTTTCAACTTCCAAAAATTGTGTACAGATCCTTGCGACATTGGGCCGTGCATTATCATGCTCAAACATGAGGGGATGGCCGCAGATGAATTGTAGGACAATGGGCCTCAGGATCTCGTCACAGTTTCTCTGTGCATTCAACTTGCCATCGATAAAATGCAATTGTGTTTGTTGTCCGTTGCTTATGCTGGCCCACACCATAACCCCACCGCCAACATGGGACACTCTGTTCACAATGTTGACATCAGCAAACCGCTCGCCAACACGACACCCTACATGCTGTCTGCCATCTGCCCTGTACAGTTGAAACTGTGATTCATCCGTGAAGAGCACACTTCTCCAGCATGCAAGTGGTCATCGAAGGTGGCCAAACTGCAGTCAGGTCAAGACCCTGTTGAGGACGACGAGCATGCAGATGAGCTTCCCTGAGACAGTTTGTGCAGAAAGTGGATGTGGAGGTCCTGGGCTGGTGTGGTTACATGTGGTCTGCGGTGTTGAGGCCGGTTAGACATACTGAAATGAACATTCAATTCTCTGGCAACAGCTCTGGTGGACATTCCTGCAATCAGCATGCCAATTGCATGCTCCCTCGACTTCAGACATCTATGGCATTGAATTGTGTGACAACTGCTCATTTGAGTGGCCTTTTATTGTTCCCAGCACAAGGTGCATCTCTGTAATGATCATGCTGTTTAATCAGCTTCTTGATATGCCGCACCTGTCAGGTGGATGGATTATCTTGGCAAAGGAGAAATGCTCACTAACAGGGATGTAGCAAATTTGTGCCAAGAAATTGAGAGAAATAAGCTTTTTATGTGTATGGAAAATTTCTGAGATATTTTATTTCAGCTTGTGAAATATGGGACCCAACACTTTACATGTTGCGTTTCTATTTTTGTTCAGTCTTCTTTTTATGGTATTATATTCTTTGAGAACGTTGTCTATTGAAGCAAAATATGATTAATTTGGATATTATCATTTGAAGTTGAATATAAAATGCATTTCAGTTTATAAATAAATTGTTTTGAATCCACTTTGAATCTTTTAGTGTTAATGTAAGTAGTAGTAGTCTGTTACTGACTCGCATCTGGAAAACACCATTTATGCCTTTGTGGCCTGACGCACCTCTTTTTGTTATTATATATTTTTATTGAACATACAATCTACCTGCAGTGAAGCCGCTCAACATTTGCATTACATTCAGTCATCTAACAGACTCCCATCCACAGTGACCCACAATATCAACCAGGGTCCAAGCACCGCCCAAGGGCACGTCGACAGGTCTTCCACCAAGTCAAAATGGGGACCTGAACCAGCCACTTATCGGCCACTGGCCCAAGCTCCCAACCGCTAACCCTCCAAGATCCCCCCACATTTTCCCGACAGATGCCTCTTAACCATCCAAGACGTCACCCCCCCAAGCCACCAACAAAATTAACAAAAGAGAAAAACAAAGGAAAACAACAATGCAAAAATGAAAGACATCAATCCTCTTACTTTTATCTCAGATACTGGGCCACATTTTGGTGTTCAAATGGTTTTCAGACCAGGAATCAATCAGTTTGCACATGAGAAATAGCCATTGGCTACTGTCTTTTCTGACACAGAGGAGCAAGAGAAGAGAGCCCTGGCTGAACAGGCAGTGAAGATGGAGGCCGAGAAACAGCACCAGTTAGAGAAACTAATCCAGGAGAGGGAGAGGAGTCATCAGGAGGGAATCTGTCAGCTAGAGGTATGTATGGACACTGGGAACCTATAGTATATCATGTCTCATAAAATTATATATTTTTAACTATAACCACAGATAGATTGTAGTAATTGAGGAAGGTAAACACAGTAGTCTTTGAGAAGATGCAGCTTGCTTGTTATGTTGTCCCTCTGTGATTCTAGGCTAAGATGGTCCAGGAGGCGAAGGAGAAGCAACAGGAGTTGGAGAGAGCGCTAGATAGCAAGCTCCATGAGCAGGAAAAGCTGATGGCTAAGGGCTTCACAGAGAAAGAGGCAGCCATGAAGGAGGAGATACAGAGCCTGAGAGAGAAGGAGGAGGCCAAGTGCGAGAAGGAAGAGCAGTCTCGTAACTTCAGAGCCATAGCACAGGGTGTCATGGAGAGTGTCAGCAATGGCTTAGGTCACTACTTTAACTATAAGAAAGCCCGTGAGCAACGCAAGGCGATTGTGTTCAAGGAGCAGGTCAGATTCAATCTCAAATCAGGTGCGGTTGGCAATATCCCTGATAAGGAGCGCATGACACTCAAGCAAGACAAGATGGCCACGCCCAAACTCAAAACAGGAGCAGTTGGCAACTCTAAAGACACAACTCTGCCCAAAGTCAACACAGGTACAACTGGCAAAAGCCCTGGCTCAGAGGTCTAAAGGATTCACCAGAGATTTGTCAATGGTCCAGATCAGCAGCCACCCCTTTCTCCAGTCTCATCATTAACCAGAAGAGCCCAGTAAAACTACTAGGAAATAGTGCAACAGAAAGACTGCTGTGCAATAATGGTACAATGTGGCCAAACCAGCTGTGACTTCACAGACGTCAGTTCCTCAGTTTATAACCACTGATTTCTCATTCTGATAATATTACGTCATATTTAAAAGTTATAGATTAATCTTAAAATTGGAGAGTTAAGATTTTTGTTTTGTTCTTGGATGTAGGGTAAAATAATTGAGCTTGCTGAACTTGTCGAGGTCAAATGTGTTGTTCTATACTACACATAAGGCTAGAATGGAACTGCTCATCTTCAATGCGCTTTTCACTTAATTAAGGGATGACCATTATCATGTTTTGTAATTGTGATTGTTGTTTGAATAAACCTTGCTTCTATATTCGATAACTTTTCACACTCTGATAGGGTTAAGGATAGGATGACGCTAAACTTGTTTTAGTAGAGCTATTGATCAATGGGGAGAACTGATGAACTGAACACCACCAGCTGAATCTCTACATGGAAACATAAGCACAAACATTCACATGAAAAAGAGACATTGTGTCTTTCAGTCACCTCATATAAATGTAATCAAATACAAACATGAGTACATCAACAGCAGGACAACAAGAGGAACTGTAATTATGGAATGATATGAACACATCTCTACTCAGATGATCAGTACCCAGATCAGCTTTAGGGCCAGGACAATACATGCAGGAATGATTTTCATATAAACTACTGATCTTCATTAGTCTGCTGCTTGGACACACCATGCACATCAAGACCTGAGGGGAATGTCAGAAAGCAGGACCAAGGTGTTATCCACCTTACTTTGATAAACAGATATACTGTACTGTAACCTGCTGAAAAAAATAGCATAGACCAGCGTAGTCTAGTGACCAGCTTTTGTTGTGTTTTCTCTGGTGGCCAGCCTTTACTGTGTTTTGGACCATGGACTTTTATTCACCCACAATTTACATTTAGAATGACTGTCAGGATTAGAAAAAAGAATAATTGAGACTACCTAAACCAGCTAATCGGGAACAACCATTTCAGTAACGGTGCAATAAATCCAATTTACAGATTGGATTAGTTTAGAAAAAAGTATGTTATTTATCTTTGTGTAGCATAAAATGAATTAATATATTAATAAATCAATCAATGTACATGCAAAAACACAGATATGGAAACAAACTATTTTTAAGAAATCTAACTGCAATAGAGCATCCTGGGAAATATGATAATGATAGGTGTGGTTTGGTCGACGAACTTGACCATGGAATATGCTATTGGCCAACAACTCAACAAACACATCCTGCTCTCCTTCGGTAAGTTACACTCTCTCTCTCTCATTATCTCTCTCTCTCTGTCATTATCTCTCTCTTTCTCTGTCATTCTCTCTCTTTCTCTCAATTCACTTTGCTTTATTGGTATGACGTAACAATGTACATATTGCCAAAGCTTACTTTGGATATTTACAATATTAAAATAATAATAAAAATTGTCAACAGGACAACAGTAACAATAACCAAGGGTCAAAATAACCATACATTGAACAATAACAATAAGCATACAGTAGAGGAAATGTGCAGGTTGATTGGTCTGTCAGACACTGTCCCTCATCTTATGGCAAGGAGCAATGTAGTGCGCTGCCAACCCACAGCTCGCTGCGTCCTCCCCCAACAGGATGGGTAGTCTATCCTCATCAGAGAGGTCTTTGAAACTTTGAATGAGGGTTTCAAATTTGGGGAAATGACACTAATTGTTTTATATTTTTTACATTTTGTCAGGAAATGCAGATCTGTTTCAGGTTCTACTGTTGTGCAGTGGTTGCACGGCCTTTCCTCTACAGGGAGCCAGATTTTCCTGTGTCTACCCTTCTCAATGGTAAGATTGCAGTGGTGGGCCGTCAGGGCCTGCAAGGCCTTCTCTACTGGCCTAAACATCATCAGAATATAATTTTTTTTTTTAAATATATTTTCCCACAAATATGTATTAAATTATTCCCCAGAGTAAGAGTTATACTCTTCATTTCATAGCTTTCCTCTTGGTTGCACTGCTTCCAGCCCCAGGTTGAGATTTGGAGGGCTGGTCTTTATGTTAGATCTTTTATCCAATCATATTCAGCCATCATGTGTTGCCAGGGGTCTAAAATCTGCCCTCAGGCCTTCAGAATCAACAGTGCGGGCGCTTGTATAGTGAATGGAAATGAAAATTTAGTGTCAACCAATCAGCTTTAGAGTTGGCTATTGTACGCCTGCTAGCTGGCTCCAGTGTTACACAGGAGCCAGCTAGCAGGCGTAGTGCGTGCACGTCTTTTGATTGGATTACCAATATTGAGAGGCAGGTCCTATGGGCAGGTCTATGCAGATCTAGGAAACTGAATTTGATAAACAAATTAATTCGCGTACTACTAAGCTGTTTTTTCAACCCACAATGGCGGAAGGAGGAGAAGATATCGATTTGGTCGAGGATATAATTATAACGCCATTCTCAAGACGAACTTTTCAAGAAAAGTTAGACATTGTAAGGAGAGGTCGCCCGACGCCACAAAGCCTGTCACAGGCGGGAAAGCCACTTTCAAAGTTTCAACTACGAGCGCTGTCAATGGCTCACAGGTTCCGAGAAGCACTGCAAACTGTACTGCTGGGAATGCCTATTATTTGCAAGTGATCGATTTGGTGTTTGGAGCCACACTGGCTTTGCAAACTTGAGTTGTCTAACCAAGGCAGCAACGAGACTCCAAAGTACGGCTGGGCACTTACAAGCAATTGTGCTTTTGAAAACTTTTGGGGACACCGGAGTGGATCTACAGCTCAAAAAACAAGCGCGCAGGGCAACGGAGCTGCACAATGAAAAGGTGAAGGGAAATATTGAAAAGACGCATTGATTGTGTCATGTTTTTGGGTAAACACTGTTTACCCAAAAATGTCAATTTGTCAATTTCAAGGTGACGCAACGCCTGGTTATACTGCGTTTCTGTCTAAATGTATAGTGTCTAGAGCCATGGCATCATAATGATGGTAATAAGAGGTGGATTAATTCGGGTGGGACTGTGTAGTACCTCACTGAAGGCCCAGGCCCCAGGCCCACGGCACGCCACTGTAAGATTGTGCTCACTGAGCTTGTACTTTGTCAAGGTTTCTTTAAGGTTTTGATCAGTAACCAAGGTCAAATAGTTAGCCACGGTGTACTGTCGATTTAGGGCCAGATAGCACTGCATTTTGCTTTGTGCTTGTGTTTCCCAATAAGCAATGTAGTTTTGTTTTGACTGTGTTGTAATTAGTTTTATTCTGATTGATTGGATGTTCTGGTCCTGAGGCTTCAGTGCGTTAGTAGAACAGGATTGTGAACTCAGCCCCAAGACCAGATGGATGATGGGACTATTTTCTTTGTTCAACTCTTGGCATTGCTTGGCTTAGTAATGATATGAGAGGGGTTCACTGTATTTGAGATGTTAAAAGTTTTTATTATTAGTGGATATTGGCATAATTCTGCCCTGCATGCATTGTTTGTAGTTTTCCTCTGGACATGTAGGAGAATCTTACAGAACTCTGCATGTAGGGTTTCAATGGGGTGTTTGTCCCATTTGGTGAAATCTTGTTTTGCAAGTAGACCCCACACCTCGCTGGTTCAATGACACATTCAATTCGTTTTAGCCAAATTTGAATAGGTATTTCAATTTGAATTTGTTTTTTAATGGCGTAGAATGCCCTGCGTGCTTTCTCTCTCAGTTCATTCACTGCATCATTAAGGTGTCCAGTTGAGCTTATTTTTTAAACCTAAGTAATTGTAGTGTGTGCAGTACTCTATATATTTTGTACCAATTGAGAACTTTGGTCTAATTCCCTGAGATCTGGATCTTCTCTGGAAAATCATTATTTTAGTCTTTTTGGGGTTTACTGGCAGGGCCCAGGTCTGGCAGTACTGCTCTAGTAGGTCCAGGCTCTGCTGTAGGCCATGTGCTGTGGGTGACAGCAGGCATAGGTCATCTGTAAAGAGTAGGCTTTTAACCTCTGAATTGTGGAGACTAACACCAGGGGCTGAGGATTTTTCTAGAATAGTGGCCAATACGTTGATGTAAATATTGAAGAGTGCAGGGCTCAGATTGCAACCCTGGCGAAGGCCCCGTCCCTGGTTAAAGAATTCTGTTATTTTCTTGCCAATTTTAATGCTGCACGTATTGCCAGTATACATTGATTTAATTATGTAATATGTTTTACCCCGTACACCACTTTCAATAACTTTGTAGAACAGTCCTGTATGCCAAATAGAATCAAATTATTTTTGGAAGAAAGCAAGCGTATATTTTGCTATTATTTTGGTGGACATATTCATCTATCAGGGTGTGTAGGGTGCAAATATGATCAGTTGTGCGATGTTTTGGTATAAATCCAATTTGGCTTTTACTCAAGACATTGTGCTTATTAAGGAAGTTTAGAACTCTTACATTTATAATACTACAGAAAACCTTCCCCAGGTTACTGTTCACACAAATGCCTCTGTAATTGTTAGGGTCAAATTTGTCTCTGTTTTTAAAGATTGGGGTTATGAGTCCTTGATTCCAGATATCAGGGAAATAACTTACACTCAGGATCAAATTAAACAGTTTTAATATAGCCAATTGAAATTTTGCACTAGTGGGTTTCAGCATCTCCTTTAGGATGCTATCAGGTCTGCATGCTTTTTTTAAATTTGAGGGCCTGAAGTTTCTTATAGAGCTCCTGGTCAGTAATTGGGGAGTCCAATGGATTTTGATTGTCCTTTATAGCTTTTTCTAATCCATTCAACTTCTCATGAATTTGACATTGTTCTGCGTTTGTGTCAATTTGAACGGTGTTGTAGAGTGTTATAAAATGGGTTGTCCATATGTCACCATTTTGTATCGCTAATTCCTCTCATTTAGTTTCTTGTCGTTTTTTCCCCCAATTTTGCCAGAAGTTGTTTGTGTTTATGGACTACTCAATTAGTGTCAGCTTTTGCACTGTTGCACTGTGCTTTTTTGGTTCTGAGTGTACGTTTTTATAATTTTAAAGTCTCACAGTAATGAAGGCGTAATTCACCATTATTTGGGTCTCTGTGCTTTTGGTTGGATTGTAATTTTACAATCTGCATCAAACCAGTTGTCATCTGTGGTCTTTAAAAAAATATTTTGAGTGTTTGGATTTTTTGGTTACAGGTTACTTTCTAGTATTCTTCTGTGCTGTTTTGGGCCCATCTGTATGAATTTCTGATGTTGTACCTTCCTGGGCTGTGAATGTGTGGTTGTTTCCATGTCTGTTCTTTTGAGGAACAACGTAATTTGGCTGTGATCAGACAGAGGTGTTAGTGGCTTGACAGTGAATGAGCTGAGAGAGAAAGGGTCAATGTCTGTAATCCTATAGTCTACTGTGCTGTGGCCAAGAGGTGAGCAATAGGTGAATCTCCCCAAAGAGTCCCCCTGTAACCTAGCATTAACAAAGTACAGACCCTGGCTTTGACAGAGCTGCAACAGATCCCTTCCGTTTTTGTTGATGGTGCTGTCACTGTTGTTTCTATGGGTGAGATTAAGGCAGTTAGAAACAGTATGGCCTGAAATAAAGCTTTCCCCTCATATGGTCGTTAGATCAGGTAGTGTTCCTGTGCGCGCATTTGCGTCCCCACAGATGAGCACATTTCCCTGGGCCTGGAAATGGCACGTCTCTTCTTCAAGGGTGGGGAAGATCTCCTCTGAGTAATTCGGGGATTCTGAGGGGGGATATATATTGCGCAAAGGAACACATATTTTCTGTCAGTACAAGTTATTTTTTCAGTTTTAACCAAATGTGATATTTACCAATTTTGAGGGGATCAATTAGATTTTGTAGTTCGGATTTGTACCAAATTATCAATCCTCCAGAGTCTCTGCCTCTTTTGACAGAGTTGTGTTTCTGTGATGGCACAATTACCTCTCTGTAGCCTGTGGGACAGTGAGTGACAATGTCAGCTTTACACCATGTCTCCTACAGAATGATGACGTCAACATCTTTAAGTTTATTGTTGAACTTCAGTGCTAAACTCTTCAGTCCAAAGAATGATGAGATTAGGCCCTGAATATTCCACATGCTAACTGATAGTGATTTCATATTGCAAAAAGAAAGAATAGCAGTCATAAATACAGTAACTACCAACTATTACGTTGTTAAGAGTGAGATAAACAGGATAACAGCAAAAAATATATATGTTATATACAGTTGAAGTTGGAAGTTTACGTACACCTTAGCCAAATACATTTAAACTCAGTTTTTCCACAATTCCTGACATTTAATCCTAGTAAACATAACCTGTCTTAGGTCAGTTAGGATCACCACTTTATTTTAAGAATGTGAAATGTCAGAATAATAGTAGAGAGAATGATTTATTTCAGCTTTTATTTCGTTCATCAGATTCCCAGTGGGTCAGAAGTTAACATACACTCAATTAGTATTTGGTAGAATTTCCTTTAAATTGTTTAACTTGGGTCAAACATTTCAGGTAGCCTACCACAAGCTTCCCACAATAAGTTGGGTGAATTTTGGCCCATTCCTGCTGACAGAGCTGATGTAACTTAGTCAGGTTTGTAGGCCTCCTTGCTCGCACACGCTTTTTCAGTTCTGCCCACAAATTTTCTATGGGATATAGGTTAGGGCTTTGTGATGGCCACTCCAATACCTTGACTTTGTTGACCTTAAGCATTTTGCCACACTTTGGAAGTTTGTGTCAAGTATGTCTCAAAGATGTTGCTTCAATATATCCACATAATTTTCCATCCTCATGATGCCATCTATTTTGTGAAGTGCACCAGTCCCTCCTGCAGCAAAGCACCCCCACAACATGATGCTGCCACCCCCGTACCTCACGGTTGGGATGGTGTTCTTCGGCTTGCAAGCATCCCCCTTTTTCCTCCAAACATAACGATGGTCATTATGGCCAAACAGTTCTATTTTTGTTTCATCAGACCAGAGGACATTTCTCCAAAAAGTACAATCTTTGTCCCCAAGTGCAGCTGCAAACCGTAGTCTGGCTTTTTTATGGCGGTTTTGGAGCAGTGGCTTCTTCCTTGCTGTGCGGCCTTTCAGGTTATGTCGATATAGGACTCGTTTTACTGTGGATATAGATAATTTTGTACCTGTTTCCTCCAGCATCTTCACAAGGTCCTTTGCTGTTGTTCTGGGATTGATTTGCACTTTTCGCACCAAAGTACGTTTATCTCTAGGAGACAGAACGCGTCTCCTTCCCTGAGCGGTATGACGGCTGTGTGGTCCCATGGTGTTTATACTTGCGTACTATTGTTTGTACAGATGAACGTGGTACCTTCAGGCGTTTGGAAATTGCTCCCAAGGATGAACCAGACTTGTGGAGGCCTACAATTCTTTTTCTGAGGTCTTGGCTGTTTTCCTTTTGATTTTCCCATGATGTCAAGCAAAGAGGCACTGAGTTTGAAGGTAGGCCTTGAAATACATCAACAAGTACACCTCCAATTGACTCAAATGATTTCAAGTAGCCTATCAGAAGCTTCTGAACCCATTACATAATTTTCTGGAATTTTCCAAGCTGTTTAAAGGCACAGTCAACTTAGTGTATGTAAACTTCTGACCCACTGGAATTGTGATACAGTGAAATAAGTGAAATAATCTGTCTGTAAACAATTGTTGGAAAAATTACTTGTGTCATGCATGAAGTAGATGTCCTAACCGACTTGCCAAAACTATAGTTTGTGAACAAGAAATATGTGGAGTGGTTGAAAAACGAGTTTTAATGACTCCAACCTAAGTGTATGTAAACTTCCGACTGAATATACACTGCTCAAAAAAATAAAGGGAACACTAAAATAACACATCCTAGATCTGAATGAATGAACTATTCTTATTTAATACTTTTTTCTTTACATAGTTGAATGTGCTGACAACAAAATCACACAAAAATGATCAATGGAAATCAAATTTATCAACCCATGGAGGTCTGGATTTGGAGTCACACTCAAAATTAAAGTGGAAAACCACACTACAGGCTGATCCAACTTTGATGTAATGTCCTTAAAACAAGTCAAAATGAGGCTCAGTAGTGTGTGTGGCCTCCACGTGCCTGTATGACCTCCCTACAACGCCTGGGCATGCTCCTGATGAGGTGGCGGATGGTCTCCTGACGGATCTCCTCCCAGACCTGGACTAAAGCATCTGCCAACTCCTGGACAGTCTGTGGTGCAACGTGGCGTTGGTGGATTGAGCGAGACATGATGTCCCAGATGTGCTCAATTGGATTCAGGTCTGGGGAACGGGCGGGCCAGTCCATAGCATCAATGCTTTCCTCTTGCAGGAACTGCTGACACACTCCAGCCACATGAGGTCTAGCATTGTCTTGCATTAGGAGGAACCCAGGGCCAACCGCACCAGCATATGGTCTCACAAGGGGTCTGAGGATCTCATCTCGGTACCTAATGGCAGTCAGGCTACCTCTGGCGAGCACATGGAGGGCTGTGCGGCCCCCCAAAGAAATGCCACCCCACACCATGACTGACCCACCGCCAAACCGGTCATGCTGGAGGATGTTGCAGGCAGCAGAACGTTCTCCACGGCGTCTCCAGACTCTGTCACGTCTGTCACATGTGCTCAATGTGAACCTGCTTTCATCTGTGAAGAGCACAGGGCGCCAGTGGCGAATTTGCCAATCTTGGTGTTCTCTGGCAAATGCCAAACGTCCTGCACGGTGTTGGGCTGTAAGCACAACCCCCACCTGTGGACGTCGGGCCCTCATACCACCCTCATGGAGTCTGTTTCTGACTGTTTGAGCAGACACATGCACATTTGTGGCCTGCTGGAGGTCATTTTGCAGGGCTCTGGCAGTGCTCCTCCTGCTCTTCCTTGCACAAAGGCGGAGATAGCGGTCCTGCTGCTGGGTTGTTGCCCTCCTACGGCCTCCTCCACGTCTCCTGATGTATTGGCCTGTCTCCTGGTAGTGCCTCCATGCTCTGGACACTACGCTGACAGACACAGCAAACCTTCTTGCCACAGCTCGCATTGATGTGCCATCCTGGATGAGCTGCACTACCTGAGCCACTTGTGTGGGTTGTAGACTCCGTCTCATGCTACCACTAGAGTGAAAGCACCGCCAGCATTCAAAAGTGACCAAAACATCAGCCAGGAAGCATAGGAACTGAGATGTGGTCTGTGGTCACCACCTGCAGAACCACTCCTTTATTGGGGGTGTCTTGCTAATTGCCTATAATTTCAACCTGTTGTCTATTCCATTTGCACAACAGCATGTGAAATGTATTGTCAATCAGTGTTGCTTCCTAAGTGGACAGTTTGATTTCACAGAAGTGTGATTGACTTGGAGTTACATTGTGTTGTTTAAGTGTTTCCTTTATTTTTTTGAGCAGTGTATATGTTCCTATTCATTGAACAAGTAAACTTTTAGTACAATAGGTGTGTGTGTGTGTGTGTGTGTGTGTGTGTGTGTGTGTGTGTGTGTGTGTGTGTGTGTGTGTGTGTGTATATATACAGTGGGGAGAACAAGTATTTGATACACTGCCGATTTTGCAGGTTTTCCTACTTACAAAGCATGTAGAGGTCTGTAATTTTTATCATAGGTACACTTCAACTGTGAGAGACGGAATCTAAAACAAAAATCCAGAAAATCACATTGTATGATTTTTAAATAATTAATTTGCATTTTATTGCATGACATAAGTATTTGATCACCTACCAACCAGTAAGAATTCCGGCTCTCACAGACCTGTTAGTTTTTCTTTAAGAAGCCCTCCTGTTCTCCACTCATTACCTGTATTAACTGCACCTGTTTGAACTCGTTACCTGTATAAAAGACACCTGTCCACACACAATCAAACAGATTCCAACCTCTCCACAATGGCCAAGACCAGAGAGCTGTGTAAGGACATCAGGGATAAAATTGTAGACCTGCACAAGGCTGGGATGGGCTACAGGACAATAGGCAAGCAGCTTGGTGAGAAGGAAACAACTGTTGGCGCAATTATTAGAAAATGGAAGAAGTTCAAGATGACGGTCAATCACCCTCGGTCTGGGGCTCCATGCAAGATTTCACCTCGTGGGGCATCAATGATCATGAGGAAGGTGAGGGATCAGCCCAGAACTACACGGCAGGACCTGGTCAATGACCTGAAGAGAGCTGGGACCACAGTCTCAAAGAAAACCATTAGTAACACACTACGCCGTCATGGATTAAAATCCTGCAGCGCACGCAAGGTCCCCCTGCTTAAGCCAGTGCATGTCCAGGCCTGTCTGAAGTTTGCCAATGACCATCTGGATGATCCAGAGGAGGAATGGGAGAAGGTCATGTGGTCTGATGAGACAAAAATAGAGCTTTTTGGTCTAACTCCACTCGCCGTGTTTGGAGGAAGAAGAAGGATGAGTACAACCCCAAGAACACCATCCCAACCGTGAAGCATGGAGGTGGAAACATCATTCTTTGGGGATGCTTTTCTGCAAAGGGGACAGGACGACTGCACCGTATTGAGGGGAGGATGGATGGGGCCATGTATCGCGAGATCTTGGCCAACAACCTCCTTCCCTCAGTAAGAGCATTGAAGATGGGTCGTGGCTGGGTCTTCCAGCATGACAACGACACGAAGCACACAGCCATGGCAACTAAGGAGTGGCTCCGTAAGAAGCATCTCAAGGTCCTGGAGTGGCCTAGCCAGTCTCCAGACCTGAACCCAATAGAAAATCTTTGGAGGGAGCTGAAAGTCCGTATTGCCCAGCGACAGCCCCGAAACCTGAAGGATCTGGAGAAGATCTGTAGGGAGGAGTGGGCCAAAATCCCTGCTGCAGTGTGTGCAAACCTAGTCAAGAACTACAGGAAACGTATGATCTCTGTAATTGCAAACAAAGGTTTCTGTACCAAATATTAAGTTCTGCTTTTCTGATGTATCAAATACTTATGTCATGCAATAAAATGCAAATTAATTACTTAAAAATCATACAATGTGATTTTCTGGATTTTTGTTTTAGATTCCGTCTCTCATAGTTGAAGTGTACCTATGATAAAAATTACAGACCTCTACATGCTTTGTAAGTAGGAAAACCTGCAAAATCGTCAGTGTATCAAATACTTGTTCTCCCCACTGTATATAAGAAGTATGTGCCAAGACTGGAAAGTCTGTGTGTTTAGTGCAGATGTATTGGAGGAGCTGTTTAATCTCACTTAATCCTACAGGGTTCTCATGTCCTCTGACGACCTCTGCGTAGCTGCGCTGGTCCTGCTGTTGGACCCTGTGGAGTGGAGGGGGGCCAGGTCTGGGCCTTGGGGCTTCCTCTCTGGTCTGGTAGAGGTGGTGGTCTGATGCGGGGTAGTAGGCTGGGCCCGGTCCAGTCTGGCTAAGCCGATGAATATGGTGATGCTCTGGTGGTGGGTGTGGTGGTGGGTGGGGCCTGTGGGGTGCGCTGGGTCTGGTGGGGCGTTGAGAGTGCCTGGGGCTCCTTGGTGGTGCAGTGGTATCTGGGTGGTCCTCTGCGGCATGGGATGTTTGTCTACCAAGTACCACGTGTGACGACCCTCCCACTCTGTCTGCCGTATTCTCTCTCTGTTCTTGTTTCCTTATTAGGATGCCGGTGGGCGGAGTTGGGAGGGTCGTCAGCTACATGGGAAACACCTGGGCCCAGTGTGTCCCAGGATAAATACACCACTTCCCCATTCATGGAAGAGACTCTCTCCATGCAGACACCTTGATAGATTTTGTTGTGTATCTTGGTGCTTTTTGGTTGTTTGCTTTGGCACCTTTCAACACCCTGCATTATCACATTCATGCATGCTAAACACTCACTTACACTACTGATTACACACACCATTGTATATTGTACTTAGTTACTTTATTTAATAAATATATGTTTTGTTATTCCTTATCTCCACGTGGTCTCCCTTTTGTTACGGGCTTTGAGCCGGTTCGTGATGAGACTTGGCACACATCCCTACTGTCTGCTTCCTCAGGTGGGAGTGGTCGTGCAGATGCTCTGGGGTGATTGTTGGGTGGTGAGCAACGTGCATGTTCGGGATTAGGCCACACCCTCTGGTGATGTCAGGGTTGACTTTCTGAATGGTATGGGGATGAAAGTCTTTGCGGGGCAGCAGAGTGGAGATGGTGATGTGGGAGTTGGGGAACCACTCAAAGGCCCTCTCTGCTACTCTGTTGACCAGAGCTCCCTACTCTCTCCTGCTCCTATCGCAGGTTGTTGGTGCCGGTGTGAATAATAATGTGGACTGGTGTGCCAAAGTCAGACTGGGACAGGATGTGGAGTGCATCCTGTGTTTTTGGACACCATGTTTTGGACACCTTGTGGTGGGGGACGAGTTTATCCTCTTGGATGAATTTCCCATTTGAGTCAATGAGGATGGCCACATCAGTGGGTTTTACGGTCAGGGGATGGGGTACACAGGGCCTGTGTACAAGGAGGGGTGTGTGGGGGTGTGTCAGGGGGGGCCAGAGAGCTTCTCTCTGTAGTAGGTGTCCCCATGTGAGCCTCCTTGTTGACTGGGGGTGTGGGTAAAGGGTTGTCGGTATGGGGGGGGGTGAAGGTGGGTCAGTGGGGTCGTTAGGGGTGGTGAGGGGCTGCAGCTTCTCTCTAGGGGTCTCTACAGTTTGCTCTCTGTGCTGCAGCACCCTCTTGATGACAGAAAAGTCCTTTGCCATCTCCTCCTTTACCTGCACCAGCTCTTTCCTCATGGTGGCCTTTACCTCCTCAAGAGCTGTGGTAAGGCTCTCTCTCAGCTCCTGGACAGAGTTCTTCAGCTGCGCCCTGCACTGGTTGATCTGGTCCTGTAGTAGCTCTGTGTCTGGGCTCGAGGTGGTGTAGCTCATTAACCCATACCTCTAACAGAGCCAGCCTGTCTCTCAGTAGGCTGATGGTAGTGTGGTCTTGGCTCTGGTGGTGGTGGTGGTAGGCAGGCAGGGGGGAGGATAGACCTGTTGTGTGGATGTAGGTGTGGGCCTGGGCTCCTGCTGTTGGGGTGAGGGGAGAGGTCGGGGTGCTGTCCTTGTCTTTTTTTGTTTCCGCTATCTTCCTTAGGGTGGGGAAGTCTTGCACAAAAGAGCTGAGTGCAGCCTCACTGCCCTGGACCATGACAGTGCCGTTCTGGTACATGTTCACCGTCAGAAACCTGTTTTCCTGATCCTTCTCACTGTCCTCAATAATGCTGATTTGCCTTCTCTTGCAGATGCCTTTCTTTGTGGTATAGCTGAAATGCCTGGTTACAGCTGTATGCCAGGCAGTAGTGTGGTCTGTGTAAAATAACAGGTTTGCAACAGTCCTGTTGTGTGAGCAGTCGGCAAATAAAGTTTCTGGGTTCTCCCTCAGAATTCTGTGTCTAAAATTGATTCTTCCCTTCTCTGATTTGATTCTATTGAGAATTTTCCAGAACATGTGTGGCCATTATACATTTCAGGATAGTCAGCAAAACTAGTGCACTCTATGTGTGCCCTGGGTCATTAGACACCATTAGACATGCACCTGTCGGGGTGTGGACACAACTGGTTATTCCTGTAACTGTGTTATCACCTGATATACTGTTGCTATGGTTACACCGCTTGGGTCTTTTCCAGAACATGGGTGTCCCTTTCAGAGGAGTTAGCAGGATGACATGTCTGGTTATTTCTGTAAAGTGCCAAGGACTGGTCCTACATGCACTCACCTGTCTTAGTCGAGAACATGTCTGTCTTTTTAAACTATTGCTGTGGCTCTACTGTTTCCATGCCCTAATATGAAACCAAACTAAACTTAGTGCAAGGCAATAAGATAACGGTGGCTAAATGCCAGAGGGAATGAGTCATTAAGAGGAGTTTACTATGGGTGTGATGTAAGGAGGAAAAATGTATAAGAAGTATGTGCCAAGACTGGAAAGTTAGTTGTTTTCATGAACCAGCTCGGCTTGTCGTGTCGTGGAAAATTGCAAGATTATGTTATAATGCTTGTATTGCATGATAATGGTTGTTTTATTCAACAGAATAGAGTGTTCTGTTAACTATTGTGTGTGTTTTTCACTGAGGATGGGCCTCTATGAGATAGCACTGACAGAGCTATCGATGTCTTTGGATGATAAAACCTAAAGAGCATTCCAGATAACATGAGGTAATGTTTTTGTGCTATGAAGTATCAGGAACGAGATTAGAACCTCGTCTTAGGGGCCAAACTGAACGACAATTTATAGCGAATGCTATCTGGGATAGTCCTCTCTCTCAAGTAAAAATATTTCTTTGTAAACTGTTCCTAAGATCTGTGGTTCGTCATGTAAGTTGAGAGGGGTGTATCTTGACTATAAATGATCTTTGTACTTTTCTGTTGTGACTTTTCAATGGTTCATTAGAGATGGCGCATCATTGAAAGTCAAAGGCTATTGCAAAGCTCTTATTATTAAAGATGTAGTTTAAGTATAACTCTGACTGGTGTGTGAAGTTTGTTAAAACTCATTTGGTAAAGCAGAAATATGCCACCACAGACGTAAGAAAAGTATATTTGAACTCACAGGCTCAGGTATTTGAGAAATATGATTGACTGAATATTTCCACGACAATAACTGCTGGAAATTCAAAAAAAGGGGGGGGGGGGGTCTATTAGTCTCTGCTTCTGCTGCTAGCACTGCCTCAGTGGCCATGTTGCTATGGTTACCACCAGTAAACAGTTGGAACTAGACGGTAAGCTAGTTGGACACATTTTAATTTGGCTAGCTAACACGATTAAGATTGTTTTTTTTAACTCACTCTCTGTCAATCTTTTCCTCCTGTGTTGATCTTGAGTTCTAAAATTTGATTACCTATAATTTTTTTGCTAATTTAATCATGTTAATCTCACTCTTAACAACCAGAAAGTTATAACAAGTCAGGAGTTGTTCTTCTGCATGACTTCTCTCTCCCTCTTCTCCCCATTGCTAAGGCCATTGATTCTCTCTCACGCATTGTGTGTTTCTGAATAACAAATGACACACCTGAAGTTCCCTTGGGGAAAATGCAGTGCATTCAATCAACTGTTGCCCCACCAACATTTCTCCTATTTACTGAGTCACCTTGTAATAGCAGTGGGAAAATAGCAGTGAGATGAGTCATTCAAACAGGTTGCTGAAAATGTTATGACGGCAATTTCTACAGTAGCTATTCCTTCAGGTCCTAGATTAAATACTTTGGTCTTTGATGTTCATTTGGATGTAAAACTGGACTTATAGTTTCTGTTCAATATGTAAGCAGCCACAGGAAGACACATCCACAATAACAGAAAATGCTCTATCGCTCTCTCAACCCATATGGATAACCTACCCATAACCCTTGCTTTTGGACCCACTATTAAGGGGTGTGAATGTGTGGGCTCAATGAAAATCCAATGACCTTTGTAATGTCTAAAACACTGTACAGTACACTAATGGTAGGAAAAGAAAGTGGCATTCTCTCAACCATAGGGTCACACTATTAAGAAACAGATTATGTTCGCTTTGGTTTTTATTGACACTTTTCTAGATGAAGCCGAACCTTATGGGGGGGTTTCTCAGCCACAGATCAAGCCTAGTTCCATGGACAAAAAAACATAAATACAAATGGTGAATGGAAAATCTCCACCACACCTTGTCAGTTTGTGATGGTTTGTGATGGAAATGACTGATGGAAATGACATTTCTACAGTGTCTGGAGAAAATTGACAGACAGCTTAGCATGCTTTGAATAGTATTACAGCAAGCATATTGTTTACACTAAATACATAAAATACAAAAAAAGCTAAAGTTCTACCACAAATTAAAGACATTATAGCCTGTTTGGAAATGACTGACAATTAAAATATTCTCTACACAAGCAATATTTCTACACAAGCATCCACTACTCTGGATGGTTTTGACTTAGAATATGTGGACAACTACAAATACCTAGGTGTCTGGCTAGACTGTAAACTCTCCTTCCAGACTCACATTAAGCATCTCCAATCCAAAATTAAATCTAGAATCGGCTTCCTATTCCGCAACAAAGCATCCTTCACTCCTGCTGCCAAACGTACTATCCTACCGATCCTTGACTTCGGCGATGTCATTTACAAAATAGCCTCCAACACTCTACTCAGCAAATTGGATGCAGTCTATCACAGTGCCATCCGTTTTGTCACCAAAGCCCCATATACTACCCACCACTGTGACCTCTATGCTCTCGTTGGTTGCCTTCGCTTCATATTCGTCGCCCAACCCACTGGCTCCAGGTCATCTATGTTTTTGTTAGGTAAAGCCCCGCCTTATCTCAGCTCACTGGTCACCATAGCAGCACCCACCCGTAGCACGCGCTCCAGCAGGCATATTTCACTGGTAACCCCCAAAGCCAACTCCTCCTTTGGCCACCTTTCCTTCCAATTCTCTGCTGCCAATGACTGGAACGAATTGCAAAAATCACTGAAGCTGGAGACTCATATCTCCCTCACTAACTTTAAGCATCAGCTGTCAGAGCAATTTACAGATCATTGCACCTGTACATAGCCCATCTGTAAATAGCCCACCCAACTACCTCATGCCCATATTGTTATTTTTATTTTTTGCTCCTTTGCACCCCAGTGTCTCTACTTGCACATTCATCTTCTACACATCTATCACTCCAGTGTTTAATTGCTTAATTGTAATTATTTCGCCACTATGGCCTATTTATTGCCTTACCTCCCTAATCTTACTTCATTTGCACACACTGTATATAGACTTTTGTATTTTGTTATTGACTGTACGCTTGTTTATTCCATGTGTAACTCCGTGTTGTTTGTGTCGCACTGCTTTGTTTTATCTTAGCCAGGTCGCAGTTGTAAATGAGAACTTGTTCTCAACTGGCCTACCTGGTTAAATAAAGGTGAAATAAACAAAATAAAATAATAAACAGAATATTCCTCATTTAAATTCAAATGGGTTAAATGGAATAGTAACTGAAAATAAGGATACTGACTCTACGCCTATAACCACACATGTAGTGTAATATAATATTAACTCCTACTGAATTATGCATTTCTTGCAGTAAAATTATACAATAAATGTTAGTTTTGTCTTGGGAACAGGAGTGGAAAAATATTTATTTCAGCATCTCTTCAGAAAATGTGAATGCGTTGTTATGACACTATTCTGCAACCAGCCAGTATTTCAAAGACATAAAATATTCACCCAAGACGAAGTAAAGTCTTATCAGAAACATGTTTTATAGTTTTCTCAAATTTGTATTTCCTTAAAACCTGTCAACTGATGACATTTGGACATTTTGCACAGGACCAATAGTTCCACTGTTTTGGAGTTATTGCGTTTTCTCCCTGGTTCCTAAACAAAACAGACAACTATACCGGTGTTAACTACATTAATAATGCCTTCATGCTATCTATGTAAGACATTATTCTGGTGAGCACTACAATATTTAGTCATGACAGACGAGAAGCTGCATGTATCTAACTATAGTTGATAAACAAATGACCAACCAAATCTCAGAAATTATAATATGGCCTACCAAATCTCGACAATTATAGGCAAAAACTTGTCTAAATTAGGGGTGAAAGTAGCCAGTAGACTATATGGTCCAGTACAGAGTATCAGCAAAATAAATTATAATGGTGGATCGAAATGTGCTTTTAGCCTACTTTTTAAAGTGATTTGTTTGACAATCAGATGAAAACATCATCACACAACACCAATGATATGTGAAATTGAGCCTGTGCAGACCGTGGAAAACAGTAAACGGAATAGGACGTTTACATGCCACAGTTTACCGTCTAAGATCAGCATATCCCAGGCATCTTATACGGGATTCTCATAACCGGGATACAAGCTTTTTCGGGTTATTGTAAATGGAATATGACGTTTATATGCATCAACTCAAAAACAGAGTACTTGAGTATCCCGAATAATAACAGGATATTGGTCTGTGTGTAAATGTTGTCAGTGTTACAAAGAAGTAGGCCTATTTGGTAATAGTAAAACAACTGCAAAACCTTTTAAGAGTGCTTTCTAAAAATTCTACTTCATTATGATTAGGCATGCTAATTATTTATTCAAATGACGTACAAAAAAAACTAACATCAAATAAAACCTTGACTGAGTGCTTAATCTAAATCCATGAATCAACTACCAATAAATACACATTCAGTCAATCCATATGTCTATAAGAATAATAGCTCATCATCCTCCTCGGGAACCTACATCAGAACCACTTAGACAGCCATTTCACAGCCATTCCTCCTACTTTGGGAAGTATTCCTGGAAGGAACAAGGTAGCTGCAGTCCCAACAGTATCCAGAGCTGTGCTCATAAATGAGGGTTTTTTCTCTTCCTCTTGTGCCTTTGCACCCTTAAGCGTATCTATCTCTCTTTGCATTTGGTGTGCTCTGTCATCAAACCCTTGTTGGAGAAGGTCATTCTGCTCCTGAAATTACAAGGTTTGTTTTTACACATCACGGACTGTGTCATTAAAACAAAACACATACACACATTTAATCTTAACCCTAGAGTTCCTGTAGTTTTAAAGTGTTGTCCTCAATGTTTGTGTTTTTAAAATTCCTACCTTAAGTCTGGCCTGCAGAACTCTATCGTGCTCTGCCACGGCATTTCTACTGTCTCTCTCCATCCTCTCCATCAGCTGGTTCACATTCTCCTCATACGTCCTCTGCTGGTCCGCTCTCAACCTCTCCTGGACAACCAGCTGCTCCTCCATGGCTCGATTCTCCCGCTCAGATGCCTCCCTTTTCGCTTGCTCCGCTGCAGGTAGACAGAGTATGTGTGAGAGAGAGAGATAAATATCAAAGAGAACGAGAGGTAAGCCTCCATTTGGTGGTCATTAGAATGTTGTTGCCAGGTCATGGAGTGCATATTCATGGTGACCTATATCACCTTCTGCTCTCTGCTCAGCTTCAGTGAGGGACTGGTCTGCTGACAGGATGTTCTGACCAATGATGGCCTTCCTTTCCAAGTACTCCTTCAGTACCTCTTCAGCCTGGAACAACCACACATAATATTTAACTTTCAACATCACATCAGTGCATTCATAACTCCTTTGACCAGCATCCACAAAACATGATAATTACATAATATCCTAAAATAGCACCACCTCCCCAACATACCTTCACTCCCCTGCCTCCCTCAGATCTGTATTCGCTGGTGGCCAGTTTCAGGTCGTTGCAGTACTCTTTGTATCCTCCAGGGGTCATGTAGGAGCCATCCCTTATTTTCTCCTCCAAGGGGGCAAAGATGCATTCGATTTTGGACTCGCATGCCTTCTGGGACTCCTTGTAGTTCCTCTCACAGATCTTCTCATACTCCTCTTGAAGCACTTTCTATTTTGGTGTTTGAGAGGTTGGTTCAGAATGTACCAGAACAAACCAGAATGTCTTGGTTCAGTTGAGGTAATAAATGTTGAATAATCTGTCAATGTGCCCTTGAGTAAGGCATTTAACCCTAATTGCTGCTGTAAGTCGCTCTGGATAAGTGTGTCTGCTAAATGACTAAAATGTACATGTAAGTGTAGCATAAAGGGGTAGCTCACACAAATGACAAATTATCCTCATCTTGTTAAATACATGCATCACTGAATTGAATATAGACTCTACATTCCCATACCATGAGCTCCAACTGGTACTTCTGGTCCTCGTCTTTGAAGGAGTTGTTGATGAATATGGCCACAGCCTCCTTCTCCATGACAGCATGCACTTCAGACAGCTCCTCTTGGGTCTCTGTGGGGTAGGCTACCCAGTCAGCCATGCCCTTTTGGTAGTGGGCCCTGGCCCTCTCGATGGCACTGGAGTTCTCAATTTGGGCCAGAGCCAACACAGCATTGTCCAGGCAGGGGATCTGCCCGCTCCGGATGGCAGACACATACGTCTCTGCCAGGTTTCCCAGCACTGCAGGAGAGGGCAGGAAATCAGCATATCTGGTAGTTGTGGTAGTGATGGTGGTAGTACTGTAGTGGTCAGTGTTGCTTGTATAGAAGTAAAGTAAGTAGTAGAATTAGTAGGACTTGAAGTACTAATGGCGTTGTTAGTTGTACTGGTCATGGTGGTTGTAGTAATCATCATAATAATAATAATAGAGGAACTGGTTATAGTAGCAGCAGTAGTTTAGTTGTATTATCAAACATCATGACCTACTTTCATAAGTGCTTTCCAATATCAGTGTTGTAATACTCACGTCTGCCGGTAACTTTCAGGCCCTGTTTCAGGGTCTTGGTCTTGGCCTCCTTGAAGACATGGTCACAGAACTCCTTGGCTTGCTCCACAAAGGCAGGCTCCAGGTCAGCGTCGGTCAGCTCCTCCATACGTCTCATTTTGTCTCCGCTGGCTGGCCTCTCAAACACAAAGCACCAGCGAGGAGAGAAATAGTTCCGCAGGCAGCTACGAGGCAGGTTGTATGCCTGATCTTTCTTACTATGACCTTTGTAAATGAAAGGAAAAGTACATCAATCATTAATTAACAAATTAAATGTTTAACCGTGACATTTGTGTGGAAGAAAAGCATTTAATATTTTTTGTAAAGGTATTGTCAACATTGGTAAATTCAATCTAACCATGGTTTAGATTAAGAGATTAAGTTAGCTGTGCTAGCTGGTGTTCCCTTCACCTGTTCTCAGTTTAAGAGCGTTCTCCAGGTACTCATTGGCTGTGATGGGTCTCCCATCAACCTCCAGGGTCAGGGTGAAATCTCTGACTGTCCACACAAAGGAAGGAAAGTAACGCAGGTACTCTGAAGATTCCTCCCCGTCTCCCTGGTTGGACTTCACCTTGATGTGCTCTGTCAGTTCTGTCACATAGCTGTAGAAGGCGGTGTTGAGGACAAAATGAACCCAGATTTACTAACATACAGTATAGTGCTGAGCGATTAGCGCTTTTTGAGGTTGGTTCGGTTGTTGGGGATGAAATGAACCCAGACATACAACACTACACTATATTTCTTTATAGGCCTGCTGAAGGATACTGTAGTTTCTCCAGGGCGTTGTTGTCGATGGTTCCCAGGCTGTTGTACACCAGAGTACTGCTGAGCAGGACAGCCAGGGAAAAGATCCAGTTGTCATTCTTCTCATCACCCTGCAGACACAACAGAAGGAACACATTGGTACTCTGTTCATACTAGAATGAAATTAAGTCAGTAACTAAATGTCTACTCCATACGCCGTTTTATGGGCTCCCTACCTAAATAAAGGTCAAAGCTGGAATCCTTAATTGAAACATTAACAAAGCCCCACCCTGCCTCAGTTTTGGTAAAAGAAGCTAACAAAAAAAATCTGAGGGATGGGCCTGGAGAAATGTAACCACTAAAATTCATAGACTGAGCTATGGGTGCAATGACTCACCATCCGTGACATCATAATTGTAGTTAATCATGATATTATACAGTGTTTAATTACGTATACAAACATTGGAGAAAAACAAGCTTATAACTAAGCTCATGGGTCATTATTTATTTGTTATACTCTTTAGAATCAATTGGTACATATCATACATTTATAAGTTAGACATTATATACAGTTGATGACATCAGCTATCAGTACTAGACACAGTTTATTGAGATAACATGGGATTTTACCCATAGCAATGTTATATTCTGTCATCTAAACACCCATAAAAGGTTTTTGACAGAGAGTGAACTTTGACCTCCCACCTTCTCCACGTCCCCCAGACCCTCTGTATCCAGCAGCACCAGGGTGTGGTCTCTTTTTTCAGGGTGAGGCACACACCACATCCAGATGCCCTTAGTTTTGGACTGGATGGTGGCTCCCAGGGCAAAACCTTGAGGACAGAAGATAAAAACGGTTCTTAGGATGGAATCTGTAAAGAGGCAGCAGGATGTAAAGTGTTTACTCAAGGCTGCTGGTTTTCAGATGAACCTTTTTGTCTAGTTATACTGTATATAATACTGACAGACTGAAAGTGAAACTAGCAGCCAGTGCAAAACGGCACCCTAATCTACACAACCCACCTAGAACAAATGTGGTCGGAACAAATTTTTTTTTGCATCTTTGCTCTGTTGTCTGGTTGTACGTTATGGTGTAAAACAAAGAGAAACTGTAGTTTCCACAATGCAACAACAGGATGTGTCGAATTTCCAATTTTGGAGAGAAAAAAACATCAAATCATAATGTGGTCAGAACAGGACAAGTCTGTACTTTGGTGCAGCATATCTGGCTCTAACTCAATGACAAATGCAGTACATAAGTTAACACATTCTGTTTCACATTTCTATTACCCTATCTTTATGAGAAATAATTATCTTATACATAATCATTCCTTAACCATATAACAGTGTTGAGGTCATGCATATTGTTATGTGCACTGAACAAAAATACATGAAACAATTTCAAAGATTTTACTGAGTTACAGTCCAAATAAGGAAATCAGAAAATAAAACATAAAAAATAGGGGGGTGGATCAGAAAACCAGTCAGTATCTGGTGTGACCACCATTTGCCTCATGCAGTGCAACACATCTCCTTCGCATAGAGTTGATCAGGCTGTCGATTGTGGTCTGAGGAATTTTGTCCCACTCCTCTTCAATGGCTGTGCGAAGTTGCTGGATATTGGTGGGAACTGGAACACGATGTCGAACATGTCAATCCAGAGCATCCCAAAAGTTCTCAATGAGTGACATGTCTGGTGACTATGCAGGCCATGTAAGAACTGGGACATTTTCAGGAATTGTGTACAGATTCTTGCGACATGGGGCCCTGCATTATAATGCGGAAACATGAGGTGATGGCGGCGGATGAATGGCACGACAATGGACCTCAGGATCTCGTCACGTTATTGTTGTCAGTAGCTTATGCCTGGACATACCATAACGCCATTAAAGGTGAGCATCTGCCCACTGAAGTCGGTTAAGACACCGAACTGCAGCCAGGACAAGACCATGGCGAGGACGACGAGCACGCAGATGAGCTTCCTTGAGACGGTTTCTGACCGTTTGTGCAGAAATTCTTCAGTTAAGCAAACCCAGTTTCATCTACTGTCCGGGTGGCTGGTCTCAGACGATCCCGCTGGTGAAGAAGCCGGATATATAAACTCAGCAAAAAAAGAAACGTCCTCTCTGTCTCGACTTCCTCCGAAGTTGGTCCCTCTCCTTGTTCGGGCGGCGTTCGGTGGTCGAAGTCACCGACCTTCTAGCAATCGCTGATCCACTTTTCATTTTCCATTGGTTTTGTCTTGTCTTCCATCACACCTGGTTCCAATTCCATCAATTATATGTTGTGTATTTAACCCTCTATTCCCCCCCATGTCCTTGTCGGTAATTGTTTCTTGTAGTGCTTATGCACGGTATGCTGGTATTTACCGGGTTTTGTTTGACCCATTTATTGTATTGTTCTGTTGACGGTGGTTTATGGATATTAAACGACACCGTTGTAAATCAGTTTTCGTTCTCTCCTGCGCCTGACTTCTCTACGGCCAGTACGCATCTCACTACACTCTCAACTGCATTTATTAACAAACTTAATTAATTAACTTAACAAAATTCAACAACTGAGACATAAACTAAACAAGTTCCACAGACATGTGACTAACAGAAATATAATAATGTGTCCCTGAACACAGGGGGGGGGTCAAAATCAAAAGTAACAGTCAGTATCAGGTGTGGCCACCAGCTGCATTAAGTACTGCAGTGCATCTCCTCCTCATTGACTACACCAGATTTGCCAGTTCTTACTGTGAGATGTTACCCCACTCTTCCACCAAGGCACCTGCAAGTTCCCGGACATTTCTGGGGGGAATGGCCCTAGCTTTCACCCTCCGATCCAAGAGGTCCCAGGCGTGCTCAATGGGACTGAGATCCGGGCTCTTCGCAGGCCATGGCAGAACACTGACATTCCTGTCTTGCAGGAAATCACGCATAGAACGAGCAGTATGGCTGGTGGCATTGTCATGCTGGAGGGTTATGTCAGGATGAGCCTGCAGGAAGGGTACCACATGAGGGAGGAGGATGTCTTCCCTGTAACGCACAGCGTTGACATTGCCTGCAATGACAACAAGCTCAGTCCGATGATGCTGTGACACACCGCCCCAGACCATGACGGACCATCCACCTCCAAATCGATCCCGCTCCAGAGTACAGGCCTCGGTGTAACGCTCATTCCTTCGACTATAAACGTGAATCCGACCATCACCCCTGGTGAGACAAGACTGCGACTCGTCAGTGAAGAGCACTTTTTGCCAGTCCTGTCTGTGTAACGGATGTGAAATGGCTAGCTAGTTAGCGGTACGCGCTACTAGCGTTTCAATCAGTTACGTCACTTGCTCTGAAACCTAGAAGTAGTGTTGCCCCTTGCTCTGCAAGGGCCGTGGCCTTTGTGGAGCGATGGGTAACGATGCTTCTTGGGCGACCGTTGTTGATGTGTGCAGAGGGTCCCTGGTTCGCGCCCGAGGTCGGGGCGAGGGGACGTACTAAAGTTATACTGTTACATCTGGTCCTGCGATGGTGGGTTTGTGCCCATAGGCGTCATTGTTGCCAGTGATGTCTGGTGAAGACCTGCCTTACTGGCCTACAACCCCTTAGTCCAGCCTCTCTCAGCCTATTGCGGACAGTCTGAGCACTGATGGATGGATTGTGCGTTCCTGGTGTAACTAGGGCAGTTGTTGCCATCCTATACCTGTCCCGCAGGTGTGATGTTCTGATGTACCGATCCTGTGCAGGTGTTGTTACACGTGGTCTGCCACTGATCAGCTGTCCGTCTTGTCTCCCTGTAGCGCTGTCTTAGGAGTCTCACAGTATGGACATCGCAATTTCCTCATGCCTCCTTGCAGCATTCCTAAGGCACATTCACAGAGATGAGCAGGGACCCTGGGCATCTTTCTTTTGGTGTTTTTCAGAGTCCGTAGAAAGGCCTCTTTAGTGTCCTACGTTTTCATAACTGTGACCTTAATTGCCTACCGTCTGTAAGCTGTTAGTGTCTTAATGACCGTTCCACAGGTGCATGTTCATTAATTGTTCATGGTTCAATGAACAAGCATGGGAAACAGTGTTTAAACCCTTTACAATGAAGATCTGTGCAGTTATTTGGATTTTATGAATTATCTTTGAAAGACAGGGTCCTGAAAAAGGGACGTTTCTTTTTTTGCTGAGTTTAGGTCCTGGACTGGCATGGCTACGCGTAGTCTGCGTTGTGAGGTCGGTTGGATGTACTGTCAAAATGACGTTGGAGGTGGCTTATGGTAGAGAAGTTAACATTCAATTCTCTGGCAACAGCTCGGGTGGACAATCTTGAAGTCAGCATGCCAATTGCACTTTCACTCAAAACTTGAAACATCTGTGGCATTGTGTTGTGAGACAGAACTGAACATTTTAGAGTGGCTTTTATTGTCCCCAGCACAAGGTGCACCGGTGTAATAATCATGCGGTTTAATCAGCTTCTTGATATGCCATACCTGTCAGGTCGATGGATTATCGTGGCAAAGGAGAAATACTCACTAACAGGGATGTAAGAAAATTTGTGCACAGCATTTCAGAGAAATAAGCTTCTTGTGTATATAGGACATGTCTAGGATCTTTTATTTTAGGCTCATGAAACTTGATCAGAACATTGATTTAAAAAATGCTTGAGTGGATGTGCTTACCTTTCCTCTCCCCAGCCAGCTTGTTCATGAGGTAGGACTTGCCGGTGCGGTACAGCCCGACCACCGACACCACTACCACATGCTGGTCAATCTTGTCCAGGATGTCCAGTGCACTGCGGACAACACGCAGCTTCCCATCACTGTCGTTCTCTATCAGACATACTGGTTCTTTCATGGATACTGTCTGGCCTGACATGATGCTGACCTATAGAAACGAAGGCAAGGACACGCATAATAACTTTTTATTGAGTAGGACACTGTGTGTGTGTGTGTGTGTGTACAGTACCAGTCAAAAGTTAGGACACCCCCACATCATTCAAGGGTTTTTCTTTATTTTTCCTATTTCTACATTGTAGAATAATAGTGAAGACATCAACACTTTGAAATAACACACATGGAATCATGTAGTAACCAAAAAAGTGTTAAACAATAAAAAAATATATACAGTGGGGAGAACAAGTATTTGATACACTGCCGATTTTGAAGGTTTTCCTACTTACAAAGCATGTAGAGGTCTGTAATTTTTATCATAGGTACACTTCAACTGTGAGAGACGGAATCTAAAACAAAAATCCAGAAAATCACATTGTATGATTTTTAAGTAATTCATTTGCATTTTATTGCATGACATAAGTATTTGATCACCTACCAACCAGTAAGAATTCCGGCTCTCACAGACCTGTTAGTTTTTCTTTAAGAAGCCCTCCTGTTCTCCACTCATTACCTGTATTAACTGCACCTGTTTGAACTCGTTACCTGTATAAAAGACACCTGTCCACACACTCAATCAAACAGACTCCAACCTCTCCACAATGGCCAAGACCAGAGAGCTGTGTAAGGACATCAAGGATAAAATTGTAGACCTGCACAAGGCTGGGATGGGCTACAGGACAATAGGCAAGCAGCTTGGTGAGAAGGCAACAACTGTTGGCGCAATTATTAGAAAATAGAAGAAAATAGAAGAAGTTCAAGATGATGGTCAATCACCCTCGGTCTGGGGCTCCATGCAAGATCTCACCTCGTGGGGCATCAATGATCATGAGGAAGGTGAGGGATCAGCCCAGAACTACACGGCAGGACCTGGTCAATGACCTGAAGAGAGCTGGGACCACAGTCTCAAAGAAAACCATTAGTAACACACTACGCCGTCATGGATTAAAATCCTGCAGCGCACACAAGGTCCCCCTGCTCAAGCAGGCGCATGTCCAGGCCCGTCTGAAGTTTGCCAATGACCATCTGGATGATCCAGAGGAGGAATGGGAGAAGGTCATGTGGTCTGATGATTCAAAAATAGAGCTTTTTGGTCTAAACTCCACTCGCCGTGTTTGGAGGAAGAAGAAGGATGAGTACAACCCCAAGAACACCATCCCAACCGTGAAGCATGGAGGTGGAAACATCATTCTTTGGGGATGCTTTTCTGCAAAGGGGACAGGACGACTGCACCGTATTGAGGGGAGGATGGATGGGGCCATGTATTGCGAGATCTTAGCCAACAACCTCCTTCCCTCAGTAAGAGCATTGATGATGGGTCGTGGCTGGGTCTTCCAGCATGACAACGACCCGAAACACACAGCCAGGGCAACTAAGGAGTGGCTCCGTAAGAAGTATCTCAATGTTATGCTGATGAATGAGGACCCAAAAGCGACGTAATAGTAACAGAGTCTTTATTCCAGTATTAAACAAATAATGATTCTCCTGGATATAATCAATGGTAATCCAAAACAGGAAACTGAAATCCTCTCGTCAATAGAGAGGAACGCCTGGAGACGCGACCACAGACTGCAGGTCGCTTCGGGAAGGCACTGGCCGTAGCTGACATAGACACCTGCTCACACGCAGCATCTGAAGAAGGCAAAGAACACGACAGGGCGAAACAAGGACACAGGAACAGCAAACATCAAACAAGAATCCGACAAGGACAGGAGCGGAAAACAGAGGAAGAAATAGGGACTCTAATCAGAGGGCAAAACAGGGGACAGGTGTGAAAGAGTAAATGAGGTCGTAGGGAGAATGAGAAACAGCTGGGAGCAGGAACGGAACGATAGAGAGAGAGAAAGAGAAAGAACCTAATAAGACCAGCAGAGGGAAGCACAGGGACAAGACATGATCAAAGACAAAACATGACAGTACCCCCCCACTCACCGAGCGCCTCCTGGCGCACTCGAGGAGGAACCCTGGCGGCAACGAAGGAAATCATCAATCAACGAACGGTCCAGCACGTCCCGAGATGGAACCCAACTCCTCTCCTCAGGACCGTAACCCTCCCAATCCACTAAGTACTGGTGACCACGTCCCCGAGAACGCATGTCCATGATCTTCCGTACCTTGTAAATAGGAGCGCCCTCGACAAGGACGGGGGGGGGGGGGGGAAGACGAACGGGGGCGCGAAGAAAAGGCTTGACACAGGAGACATGGAAGACAGGGTGGACGCGACGAAGATGTTGCGGAAGAAGCAGTCGCACAGCGACAGGATTGACGACCTGAGAGACACGGAACGGACCAATGAACCGCGGAGTCAACTTGCGAGAAGCTGTCGTAAGGGGAAGGTTACGAGTGGAAAGCCACACTCTCTGACCGCGACAATACCTAGGACTCTTAATCCTACGTTTATTGGCGGCTCTCACAGTCTGCGCCCTGTAACGGCAAAGTGCAGACCTGACCCTCCTCCAGGTGCGCTCACAACGTTGGACAAAAGCCTGAGCGGAGGGAACGCTGGACTCGGCGAGCTGGGACGAAAACAGAGGAGGCTGGTAGCCAAGACTACTCTGAAACGGGGACAGCCCGGTAGCAGACGAAGGAAGCGAGTTGTGAGCGTACTCAGCCCAGGGGAGCTGTTCTGCCCAAGACGCAGGGTTTCGAAACGAAAGGCTGCGTAAAATGCGACCAATCGACTGATTGGCCCTTTCTGCTTGACCGTTAGACTGGGGATGAAACCCGGAAGAGAGACTGACGGAAGCACCAATCAAACGACAGAACTCCCTCCAAAACTGTGACGTGAATTGCGGACCACTGTCTGAAACGGCGTCTAACGGGAGGCCATGAATTCTGAACACATTCTCAATGATGATTTGTGCCGTCTCCTTAGCGGAAGGAAGCTTAGCGAGGGGAATGAAATGTGCCGCCTTAGAGAACCTATCGATAACCGTAAGAATCACAGTCTTCCCCGCAGACGAAGGCAGACCGGTAATAAAGTCTAAGGCGATGTGAGACCATGGTCGAGAAGGAATGGGAAGCGGTCTGAGACGACCGGCAGGAGGAGAGTTACCTGACTTAGTCTGCGCGCAGTCCGAACAAGCAGCCACGAAACGACGCGTGTCCCGCTCCTGAGTAGGCCACCAAAACCGCTGGCGAATAGAAGCAAGCGTACCCCGAACGCCGGGGTGGCCAGCTAACTTGGCAGAGTGAGCCCACTGAAGAACAGCCAGACGAGTAGAGACAGGAACGAACAGAAGGTTACTAGGACAAGCGCGCGGCGACGCAGTGTGAGTGAGTGCTTGCTTTACCTGTCTCTCAATTCCCCAGACAGTCAACCCGACAACTCGCCCTTCAGGGAGAATCCCCTCGGGGTCGGTAGAAGCCACAGAAGAACTAAAGAGACGGGATAAGGCATCAGGCTTGGTGTTCTTATTTCCCGGACGATAGGAAATCACGAACTCGAAACGAGCGAAAAACAACGCCCAACGAGCTTGACGTGCATTAAGTCGTTTGGCCGAACGGATGTACTCAAGGTTCTTATGGTCAGTCCAAACGACAAAAGGGACGGTCGCCCCCTCCAACCACTGTCGCCATTCGCCTATGGCTAAGCGGATGGCGAGCAGTTCGCGGTTACCCACATCATAGTTGCGTTCCGATGGCGACAGGCGATGAGAAAAGTAAGCGCAAGGATGGACCTTATCGTCAGACTGGAAGCGCTGAGACAGAATGGCTCCCACGCCCACCTCTGAAGCGTCAACCTCGACAATGAATTGTTTAGTGACGTCAGGAGTAACAAGGATAGGGGCGGATGTAAAACGCTTCTTGAGGAGATCAAAAGCTCCCTGGGCGGAACCGGACCACTTAAAGCAAGTCTTGACAGAAGTCAGAGCTGTGAGAGGGGCAGCCACTTGACCGAAATTACGAATGAAACGCCGATAGAAATTAGCGAAACCGAGAAAGCGCTGCAACTCGACACGTGACTTAGGGACGGGCCAATCGCTGACAGCCTGGACCTTAGCGGGATCCATCTGAATGCCTTCAGCGGAAATAACAGAACCGAGAAAAGTGACAGAGGAGACATGAAAGGCGCACTTCTCAGCCTTCACGTAGAGACAATTCTCTAAAAGGCGCTGGAGTACACGTCGAACGTGCTGAACATGAATCTCGAGTGACGGTGAAAAAATCAGGATATCGTCAAGGTAAACGAAAACAAAAATGTTCAGCATGTCTCTCAGTACATCATTAACTAATGCCTGAAAGACAGCTGGAGCATTAGCGAGACCGAACGGCAGAACCCGGTATTCAAAATGCCCTAACGGAGTGTTAAACGCCGTCTTCCACTCGTCCCCCTCTCTGATGCGTACGAGATGGTAAGCGTTACGAAGGTCCAACTTAGTAAAGCACCTGGCTCCCTGCAAAATCTCGAAGGCTGACGACATAAGGGGAAGCGGATAACGATTCTTAACCGTTATGTCATTCAGCCCTCGATAATCCACGCAGGGGCGCAGAGTACCGTCCTTCTTCTTAACAAAGAAAAATCCCGCTCCGGCGGGAGAGGAAGAAGGCACCACGGTACCGGCGTCGAGAGAAACAGACAGATAATCCTCGAGAGCCTTACGTTCGGGAGCCGACAGAGAGTATAGTCTACCCCGAGGGGGAGTGGTCCCCGGAAGGAGATCAATACAACAATCATACGACCGGTGAGGAGGAAGGGAGCTGGCTCTGGACCGACTGAAGACCGTGCGCAGATCATGATATTCCTCCGGCACTCCTGTCAAATCACCAGGTTCCTCCTGAGTAGAGGGGACAGAAGACACAGGAGGGATAGCAGACATTAAACACTTCACATGACAAGAAACGTTCCAAGATAGGATAGAATTACTAGACCAATTAATAGAAGGATTATGACATACTAGCCAGGGATGACCCAAAACAACAGGTGTAAAAGGTGAACGAAAAATCAAAAAGGAAATGGTCTCACTGTGGTTACCAGATACTGTGAGGGTTAAAGGTAGTGTCTCACATCTGATACTGGGGAGAAGACTACCATCTAAGGCGAACATGGGCGTGGGCTTCCCTAACTGTCTGAGAGGAATGTCATGTTTCCGAGCCCATGCTTCGTCCATAAAACAACCCTCAGCCCCTGAGTCTATCAAGGCACTGCAGGAAGCAGCCGAACCGGTCCAGCGTAGATGGACCGACAAGGTAGTACAGGATCTTGATGGAGAGACCTGAGTAGTAGCGCTCACCAGTAGCCCTCCGCTTACTGATGAGCTCTGGCTTTTACTGGACATGACATGACAAAATGTCCAGCAGAACCGCAATAGAGGCAAAGGCGGTTGGTGATTCTCCGTTCCCTCTCCTTAGTCGAGATGCGAATACCTCCCAGCTGCATGGGCTCAGTCTCTGAGCCGGTGGGAGGAGATGGTTGAGATGCGGAGAGGGGAAGCACCGTTAACGCGAGCTCTCTTCCACGAGCTCGATGACGAAGATCTATCCGTCGTTCTATGCGGATGGCGAGTGCAATCAAAGAGTCCACGCTGGAAGGAACCTCCCGGGAGAGAATCTCATCCTTAACCTCAGCGTGAAGTCCCTCCAGAAAACGAGCGAGCAACGCCGGCTCGTTCCAGTCACTGGAGGCAGCAAGAGTGCGAAACTCTATAGAGTAATCCGTTATGGATCGATCACCTTGACATAGGGAAGCCAGGGCCCTGGAAGCCTCCTTCCCAAAAACTGAACGATCAAAAACCCGTATCATCTCCTCTTTAAAGTTCTGATAATCGTTAGAACACTCAGCCCTTGCCTCCCAGATAGCTGTGCCCCACTCCCGAGCCCGACCAGTAAGGAGTGATATGACGTAAGCGATCCGAGCTCTCTCTCTTGAGTACGTGTTGGGCTGGAGAGAGAACACAATATCACACTGGGTGAGAAAGGAGCGACACTCAGTGGGCTGCCCAGAGTAACATGGTGGGTTATTAACCCTAGGTTCCGGAGACTCGGAAGACCAGGAAGTAGCTGGTGGCACGAGACGAAGACTCTGAAACTGTCCAGAGAGATCGGAGACCTGAGCGGCCAGGGTCTCAACGGCATGACGAGCAGCAAACAATTCCTGCTCGTGTCTGCCGAGCATTGCTCCCTGGAACTCGACGGCAGTGTTGAGAGAATCCATAGTCGCTGGGTCCATCTTGGTCGGATTCTTCTGTTATGCTGATGAATGAGGACCCAAAAGCGACGTAATAGTAACAGAGTCTTTATTCCAGTATTAAACAAATAATGATTCTCCTGGATATAATCAATGGTAATCCAAAACAGGAAACTGAAATCCTCTCGTCAATAGAGAGGAACGCCTGGAGACGCGACCACAGACTGCAGGTCGCTTCGGGAAGGCACTGGCCGTAGCTGACATAGACACCTGCTCACACGCAGCATCTGAAGAAGGCAAAGAACACGACAGGGCGAAACAAGGACACAGGAACAGCAAACATCAAACAAGAATCCGACAAGGACAGGAGCGGAAAACAGAGGAAGAAATAGGGACTCTAATCAGAGGGCAAAACAGGGGACAGGTGTGAAAGAGTAAATGAGGTCGTAGGGAGAATGAGAAACAGCTGGGAGCAGGAACGGAACGATAGAGAGAGAGAAAGAGAAAGAACCTAATAAGACCAGCAGAGGGAAGCACAGGGACAAGACATGATCAAAGACAAAACATGACACTCAAGGTCCTGGAGTGGCCTAGCCAGTCTCCAGACTTGAACCCAATAAAAAATCTTTGGAGGGAGCTGAAAGTCCGTATTGCCCAGCGACAGCCCCGAAACCTGAAGGATCTGGAGAAGGTCTGTATGGAGGAGTGGGCCAAAATCCCTGCTGCAGTGTGTGCAAACCTGGTCAAGAACTACAGGAAACGTATGATCTCTGTAATTGCAAACAAAGGATTCAGTACCAAATATTAAGTTCTGCTTTTCTGATGTATCAAATACTTATGTCTTGCAATAAAATGCTAATTAATTACTTAAAAATCATACAATGTGATTTTCGGGATTTTTGTTTTAGATTCCGTCTCTCACAGTTGAAGTGTACCTATGATAAAAATTACAGACCTCTACATGCTTTGTAAGTAGGAAAACCTGCAAAATCGGCAGTGTATCAAATACTTGTTCTCCCCACTGTATATATTTGAGATTCTTCAAAGTAGCCACACTGCCTTGATGACAGCTTTGCACACTCTTGGCATTGTCTCAACCAGCTTCAACTGAAATCATTTTCCAACAGTCTTGAAGAAGTTCCTACATATGCTGAGCCCTTGTTGGCTGCTTTTCCTTCACTCTGCGGTCCAACTCATCCCAAACCATCTCAATTGGGTTGACGTCGGGTGATTGTGGAGGCCAGGTCATCTGATGCAGCACTCCATCACCCTCCTTCTTGGTCAAATAGCCCTTACATGGTAGAGAGGTGAACATTAAATTCTCAACATCCACTAAAGCATTGGGGTCGTAACCAAAAGGTCGCTGGACCGAGCTGACAAGGTAAAAATCTGTCGTTCTGCCCCTGAACAAGGCAGTTAACCCACTGTTCCCCGGTAGGCCATAATTGTAAATAAGAACGTGTTCTTAACTGACTTGCCTAGTTAAATAAAGGTTACATTTAAAAATATATGTATTTTAAAAATACAGTCTGAAGGTGTGATGGGTCATTGTCCTGTTGGAAAACAAATGATATATAGTCCCACTAAGCGCAAAGCAGATGGGATGGTGTATCGCTGCAGAATGCTGTGGTAGCCATGCTGGTTATTGTGCCTTGAATTCTAAATAAATCACTGACCGTGTTACCAGCAAAGCACCCCCCACACCATCACACCTCCTCCTCCATGCTTCACGGTGGGAACTACACATGCAGAGATTGTCTGTTCATCTACTCTGCGTCTCACAAAGACACGGCGGTTGGAACAAAAAATCTCACATTTGGACTCATCAGACCAAATGACAGATTTCCACCAGTCTAATGTCCATTGCTTGTGTTTCTTGGCTCAAGCAAGTCTCTTCTTATTATTGGTGTCCTTTAGTAGTGTTTTTTTTGCAGCAATTCGAAAATGAAGCCCTGATTCACGCACGTCTCCTCTGAACAGTTGATGTTGAGATGTGTCTGTCACTTGACCTCTGTGAAACATTTATTTAGGCTACAATTTCTGAGGCTGGTAACTCCAATGAACTTATCCTCTGCAGCAGGGGTAACTCTTGGTCTTCCTTTCCTGTGGCGGTGCTCATGAGAGCCAGTTTCATCATAGCGCTTGATGGTTTTTAAGACTGCACTTGAAGAAACTTTCAAAGTTCTTGAAATTTTCCGTACTGACTGACCTTTATGTCTTAAAGTAATGATGGACTGTCGTTTCTCTTTGCTTATTTGAGCTGTTCTTGCCATAATATGGACTTTGTCTTTTACCAAATAGTACCAAATGCTATCTTCTGTATAACACCCCTACCTTGTCACAACACAACTGATTGGCTCAAATACATTTCGAAGGAAAGAATTTCCACAAATGAACTTTTAACAAGGCACACCTGTTAATTGAAATGCATTCCAGGTGACTACCTCGTGAAGCTGGTTGAGAGAATGCCAAGAGTGTGCAAAGCTGTCGTCAAGGCAAAGGGTGGCTACTTTGAAGAATCTCAAATATAAAATATATTTTGATTTGTTTAACACTTTTTTGGTTACTACATGATTCCATATGTGTTATTTTATAGTTTTGATGTCTTCACTACGAATGAGTAGGTGTGTCGCAACGTTTAACTGGTACTGTATGTGTGTCATAAAAATAATAACAGCAGACAACAGGAAAAATACGTTCAAATTCAAAGACAGGAGAGGAGTCTTCCACTCTCTGATTCGTAGAGGCTACTCCATGAATAGACTCCAGGAATAGTTATGAATGTGCTTGCATGTACAGGCGTGGTTATCCAATCAATTAATTGACCGCAAATGTTTATTGTAAAAAAATAAAAAATAAAAAATCACCAGTCAACATTATACCAGTCATTTTGCAAATCAATAGCTATATATCATATAGTAAAAAAGCCCACATTTAGAAGTGAGAGTTTAGGCTTACCTCGGCAACACTGTACCGTACAGTGAGGTTGTTGTTCAGTCTGTTGTCCGCGTTTGCACGGCAAAAGAGATCGGTTGTGATATTGAAACTGAAAGTGTTTCTCTTACGTTAACAATTAAGCTTCCGGGAAAGCACGACGTTTCCCCCCCGAAGAATTCTCTGCTGCAGTGAAACATGACCTGACATATACCGCGTTCATGTGCTGGTAGGTACTAGGAACTCAGAAAAGTTTGACTTACTAACGGTTTGAACGCGATATGTTAAAAGCCAACACGTAGAACTACAACCAGTTAGCAAGTCGACCATACCCGAGTTTCCTTGTTCCAACTTGCACTAGAACGAATCACTATTCCTATCTTGAACAAAATAGAGATCATTGGCTCAATAACGCCATTAAAACAAATATTATTCTTTTTTTTTTTTATTCAAAGTCGGATGCGTCAGTTCCATATCTAATTTAACTGGTGAAAATAAGAGACATATAGTCTAGACAACTTTCACTTTCTGTATCTGCAGACAAATAGGTACCACTAGTTACTACAGCCACAACGTCTTAGACCTCGCCTATTTCCCTTCTCAAAATGTGATTTTAAACCTAAATTTAACCACACTGCTAACATTATGTCTATCCCTAATCTTAAATTAAGACCAAAAAGCATTTTTTTCCCTCCATTCATTTGTATGATCACAGACAATTTTCACTTTGTGGCTGTGGTAACTAGTTGAAACCCCCTTGAAATAGGTACTCGAGATTGCGACATCCTCTGCAATTTTACAGTTGGTTTGGAGCAGGCTTTTGGAGAGGTCGTTTATGTGAGTAGGCTACTATCAACTAATGCTTTTCCATAGCAGGAAAACAGTTACATGTTTGAAGACAAATTTCGGCTTGTCACCAAAAGCACTCACAAACTTCTACAGATGCACAATCGAGAGCATCCTGTCGGGCTGTATCACCGCCTGGTACGGCAACTGCTCCGCCCACAACCGTAAGGCTCTCCAGAGGGTAGTGAGGTCTGCAGAACGCATCACCAGGGGCAAACTACCTGCCCTCCAGGACACCTACACCACCCGATGTCACAGGAAGGCCATAAAGATCATCAAGGACAACAACCACCCAAGCCACTACCTGTTCACCCCGCTATCATCCAGAAGGCGAGGTCAGTACAGGTGCATCAAAGCAGGGACCGAGAGACTGAAAAACAGCTTCTATCTCAAGGCCATCAGACTGTTAAACAGCCACCACTAACATTTAGCGGCCGCTGCCAACATACTGACTCAACTCCAGCCACTTTAAAAATGGGAATTGATGGAAATTATGTAAAAATTTACCACTAGCCACTTTAAACAATGCCACTTAATACAATGTTTACATACCCTACATTACCCATCTCATATGTATATACTGTACTCTATATCATCTACTGCATCTTGCCATCTTTATGTAATACATGTACCACTAGCCACTTTAAACTATGCCACTTTATGTTTACATACCCTACAGTACTCATCTCATATGTATATACCGTACTCTATACCATCTACTGCATCTGCCATGCCGTTCTGTACCACCACTCATTCATATATCTTTATGTACATATTCTTTATCCCTTTACACTTGTGTGTGTGTGTAAGGTAGTAGTTGTGGAATTGTTAGGTTAGATTACTGTTGGTTATTACTGCATTGTCGGAACTAGAAGCACAAGCATTTCGCTACACTCGCATTAACATCTGCTAACCATGTGTATGTGACTAATAAAATTTGATTTGATTTGATTTGATTTGTAATGAAATTGAAGCTAACATTGGACAATATTTTAACTTCACTTTTAATTTTGTATGCGTATGGCTCAGCTGATTAATTATGCAGATCTTAATAATATTTTTTACATAACCTTCGCAGTAGTCCTAATCTATATAATATTCACATAATTCACCTGAACTATATTTAATTCATAATTGTATTAAAGATTGAATATTTCTGGGAGCTGTAGGCTAATCATCCTGTGAAGCTACTTGACCATGGATTCCCCAATGTGCCTGGTCGAAAACGCCGACGGGGAGCTTCATGTAGTCCCTGGTGCCATCAAGTACCTGATGGGACTGAACCAGAAAGTCGTAGTGGTGTCGGTGGTCGGCTGTACCGCACCGGCAAGTCTTACCTCATGAACAAGCTGGCTGGAAAGAGAAAAGGTGAGACAGAGACTGACTGATGCTGAGAGACATATCTGAATAATCTATGCCTCAATAGACAATTCCCAATTTTTTGCATCTGTACATTTCTTTCAGAAGAAAAAGTCTATTCAATTTTTTCGTCTTAAAACGGTCTTTGAAATATTGATTTAGGTTTTGCCCTGGGAGCCACCATCCAGTCCAAGACTAAGGGAATCTGGATGTGGTGTGTGCCTCACCCTGAAAAAAAGAGACCACACCCTGGTGCTGCTGGATACAGAGGGGCTGGGGGATGTGGAGAAGGTGAGAGGTCAAAGTTCAGTCCCTTTACAATTCACATTAGTAATCCAGCACAGTGAACAAATATCTAAACACACATACACTACATGACCAAAAGTATGTGGACACCTGCTCGTCTAACATCTCATTCCAAAATCATGGGCAAACTGGGCCTTCCCCAAACTGTTACCACAAAGTTGGAAGCACAGAATTGTTTAGAATGTCATTGTATGCTGTAGCGTTAAGATTTCCCTTAACTGGAATTAATGGGCCTAGCCCAAACGATAAAATACAGCACCAGACCATTATTCCTCCTCCACCAAACTTTAGTTGGCATAATGCATTCGGGCAGGTAGCGTTCTCCTGGCATCCACCAAACCCAGATTCGTCCGTCGGACTGCCAGATGGTGAAACGTGACTCATCACTCCAGAGAATGTGTTTCCAATGCTGCAGAGTCCAATGGTAGCAATGGCAGCAAACCACTCCAGCCGACACTTGGCATTGCATATGGTGATCTTAGGCTTTTGTGCTACTGCTTGGCCATGGAAACCCATTTCATGAAGCTCCCAATGAACAGTACTTGTGCTGACGTTGCTTCCAGAGGCAGTTTGGAACTCGGTAGTGAGTGTTGCAACCGAGGACAGACGATTTTATGCGCTACGAGCTTCAGCCCTCAGCGGTCCCGTTCTGTGAGCTTGTGTGGCCTACCACTTCACGGCTGAGCCGTTGTGTTGTTGCTTCTAAACATTTCCTCTTCACAATAACAGCACTAACAGTTCACCGGAGCAGCCCTAGCAGGGCAGAAATTTGACGAACTGACTTGTTTGAAAGGTGGCATCCTATGATGGTGCCACGTTGAAAGTCACTGAGCCAATCTCCTGCCAATGTTTCCCTATGGAGATTGCATGGCTTGGTAATCGATTTTATACACCTGTCAGCAACAGGTTTGACTGAAATAGCCGAACCCACTAATTTGAAGGGGTGTCCATATACTTTTGTATATATAGTGTATTTGAAATTATTTCATTTCATTTAGCCGTATCACCAATAAGCATGTTGCTGTTGTCATACTTGTTTCAGGGAGATTCTAAAAATGATGCCTGGATCTTCTCCTTGGCCATTCTGTTAAGCAGTACTCTGGTCTACAACAGTCGAGGGACCATCGACAATCAAGCCGTGGAGAACCTCCAGTATCCTTTAAACCAATATCTATTTCCCCATGGTAAACCTCCCCTGTTTCCTCTCCTGTTGACTTTAACAGGACAGGGGATATTTCCCCCAACCGGGCCATTTCTTGGAACTCCCTCTCATATTGAAAGTGAAAGTGCTGTATGTTTGTATATCTATTGGATGCTGAGCAAAATGTCCTTGTAGACCCGGACCAATATATTGTGTTACTGACAGCATTAATTACGTGTTTGCAGAATGTTCAACACACTGTACTTTGTTGGATCCATTCCCTTAGGGGTTACTCGGTGCATGTAGACGCAGTCCATTCAATTAGAAACTGAAACTGCTCGTATGCTATAACTGTTGTATAGCAAGTCCTTATACAACCGTAGCAGGCACATGTCAATGCAGACGCACAGTATTTTTTTGAACTTTGGTAGCTTTTATCAGTCAATCCTCAACCGGCCCTATAGATATGTGAGTGAGCTGACAGAGCGGATCAAGGTGAATTCTTCCAGTGCAGCTTCATCCTCTCACGATGACGAGGAAGGAGGGGACGCCCAGTTTGTGCAGTTCTTTCCGAATTTTGTGTGGGCCATCAGAGATTTCACTCTACTACTCGAGATCGACGGCAGAAACGTCACCGAAGATGAGTATCTGGAGCATTCCCTGGAGCTCAGAAAAGGTGACATTAGCATTAGCCACCACCCCAATGATCAACTGTGCACAATGTCTCTACATAGAATTGTGCACCATTAACAATTATACAGTTGGAATAATCATTATCTCACAGAGAACATAGGGGTTGTGAAACAAGATGATTGATTTTGGCTCTGCCTGTCAAAATTACCTATTATAAAATCATTCCTATGAAAATGTAATGTAGGATTACACTCATAATCAAACAGACACATAAACCAAATGATTTTATCCAGTTTGTTTATTGGTCATAAAGTCTTCTGCCTCATGTTAATTTAAGCATATCTCTGTATATGCTTGTCTGTTAATGATTGTGTTTTTTGGTGAACGAAGGGCCGGTACCCCAGACACAGATTAGGCCTCTAGACGAGATTCTCCACTGAACACACTTTGTGTCCAGGACAAGGCCTAATTTGTGTCTGGGAAACCAGCCCTAAAAATAGAGTAATGTCAACTGTAATGGTGAATGCTGACTATCATTCAGGTGGGGGTAAAAAGAATCTGATATACAACCTCCCACGAGAGTGCATCAGGAACTACTTCCCCTCGCGCAAGTGCTTTGTATTCCCCACCCCTACAACTCCTGCCAACATGCCCCACCTGGATTCCATGGACGAGGCTGGCCTGTGTGGAAGCTTCCGAAAGGTTGCAGACACTTTCTGCTGCTTTATTTTCCAGGAGAGCCGTACAAAAACTGTCAAAGGGGGCCACAACGTAACCGGGAGAAGTAAGTCAAATATCAGCAGATTTTGCACAGATGCATTGAATGTATCCTATGTTATTGTACCACCAAATGTATACACTTATATTTTTCTTCCCGCCTCTATCTGATTGCAGTGCTCGGCCACTTGGTTAACACCTATGTGGAGACCATAGCCAAAGGCTCTGTACCCTGTCTGGAGAATGCGGTGCTGGCCATGGCTCAAATTGAGAACCAGGCTGCTGTGGATGAGGGCCAGGTAGTATACCAGAGGGGCATGGAGGAGGTGAAGGCCTTATTCCCTGTGGACATGGGTCAGATTTCAGCTCATCACCTCCGCTCAGACCACCAGGCCACGCAGGCTTTCATGAAACGATCCTTCAAAGACGAAAATGGGGATTTCTTGAAAGCGTTGGCGGTAAGGGTCATCATTTCAGATCTGTGCCTGGTACAAACACTGCCTTAGTTCTTAACTCTGTCAAGGACCACTTTTTACAAATCCTTCCCTAAAACAGTCTTGACTCCTGCAGGTGGCCATTGCAAAGCACTACGCTGACCTTCTCATCCAGAACGAGGATGCCTCAGAGAAGAAGTGTGCGGCCCTTCTGGAGAAGCTGTCTGCTCCGATGGCCCAGAAGATTAAGGAGGGGATCTACACCACACCTGGAGGATATGAGCTTTACTGCAATCACCATGACAACATGGTTGCACAGTACCGAGCCGAGCCTGATAAAGGAGTTAGGGTAAGAATCCTTTCTAACATTCATCAAAAAATCCATATTAAACACTGGAGCTGTTCTCATCTTTCAGGCCGATCCCACTTAGTTTCAATTCCGTCGATGGATTGCTGTTTCTATCAACCTCTGTTACTGTTATGATGCACATTAGCTTCCATCTGCAGCATCATACCAGAAACAGATTGCCATCAACCAATGATAAAACATGTGGCCTTTTGGGGTATTTTCTGCAGGCTGAGGAGATTCTTGAGCAGTTCCTGAGGGAGAAGAGTCTAGAGAAGAATTCCATCCTACAAGCTGACAAAAAATTGACCGAAAATGAGAAAAAGATCCACGGTAAGTCCAAAATATACCATTGGGATGTTATTATCTGGTTGCATTCAGGTTTCTGGTTGGAGTGACTTCTCACAATAAATTGGTGATAATCTTGCACAAAGTCAACATAGACCTGGGATGTTTGAAAGAGTAATCTAAAAGTTATGGCCTACTCCAGAACATGGAAAAGATCAGGGGCTGTCTGTTGACTCCATATGAGAGAGAATATGAGTAGTCCAGAAGGTAGAGTGTTTTCCTACCTCAACTCTTCCTTTGGACCATGCAGAGGAGAAGGAGATATCAGCTGTGCTGGAGCAGGAGAAGAAGGCTGCTGAAGAGAAACGGTTGGAGATGGAGCGCACCATGGAGGACGATCGCAGAAGCAAAGACGAGAAGTTGAAGCAGATGGAAGAGAAGATGAAGGAGGAGATGAAGCAACAGGAACGGGACTTCCACAGGGCCTTGGATTGCAAGGTGCAGGAGCAGAAGGATCTGCTGGAGAAGGGCCACAAGGAGAAAGCTGACTTAATGAGACAGGAGATAGAGGAGTTCAAGAAGAGCAACACACCTGAGAAGGAAGGAGGTGGTTTCCTTGAGTCTACAGTCATGCCTGTTCTTCGATTTGGATTGGACGCTGCCAACACTTTCTTTCAATATAAGCTCATGAGGGGAGCTTTTATGAAGTAGAAACATTGTGTATTACCTGAGCATGTACACATTTGTTAGCTTTATCAAGCAATGTAAAGCGAAAAGTGAAGTTGATAGCCATGCTTAGTATCAGTATAAGCTTTATATGCAAGAGTGATGTATTATTTTTCTCATACAGTATATGTATTTACAGGTTTTGGTGAAATTATCACTGTACTAGTATAGCGCTTAAATCTAGAGGCTTTAATAAAAACATTTCTAGACTATAACTAAGACTTTTCTGCAATCATAATATACACTGAACAAAAATATAAACGCAACAATTTCAAAGATTTTACTGAATTACATTTAAGGAAATCAATCAACTGAAATAAATTCATTAGGCCCTAATCTATGGATTTAACATGACTGGGAATGCAGATATGCATCTGTTGGTCACAGATACCTTAAAAAAGGTAGGATGTGGACCAGAAAACCAGTCAATATTTGGTGTGACCACCATTTGCCTCATGCAGCACAACACATCTTTGCATAGAGTTGATCAGTCCATTGATTGTGGAATTGTTACGCTCGTTGATGGAAGAATTAGACCAAGGTGCAGCGTGGTAGGCGAGCATCTTACTTTTATTACAAATGAACACCGAAAAAACAATAAAAGACAAAACGAACGTAAAGTTCTGCAGGCTACACAGCAACTATACAAAATCAAGATCCCACAAACTAAGGTGGAAAAAAGGCTGCCTAAGTATGATCCCCAATCAGAGACGACGATAGACAGCTGCCTCTGATTGGGAACCATACCCGGCCAACAAAGAAATAGAAAACATAGATTGCCCACCCTAGTCACACCCTGACCTAACCATATAGAGAATTAAAAGGATCTCTAAGGTCAAGGCGTGACAGGAATATTGTCCCACTCCTCTTCAATAGCTGTGTGAAGTTGCTGAATGTTGGCAGGAACTGGAACACAATGTCGATCCAGAGCATCCCAGAACTGGGACATTTTCAACAGTTCATTCACTGCATCATTAAGGTGTCCAGTTGAGCTTATTTTTAAACCTAAGTAATTGTAGTGTGTGCAGTACTCTATATATGTTGTACCAATTGAGAACTTTGGTCTAATTCCCAGAGATCTGGATCTTCTCTGGAAATTCATTATTAGTCTTTTTGGGGTTTACTGCCAGGGCCCAGGTCTGGCAGTACTGCTCTAGTAGGTCCAGGCTCTGCTGTAGGCCATGTGCTGTGGGTGACAGCAGGCATAGGTCATCTGTAAAGAGTAGGCATTTAACCTCTGAATTGTGGACACTAACACCAGGGGCTGAGGATTTTTCTAGAGTAGTGGCCAATACGTTGATGTAAATATTGAAGAGTGCAGGGCTCAGATTGCAACCCTGACGAAGGCCCCGTCCCTGGTTAAAGAATTCTGTTATTTTCTTGCCAATTTTAATGCTGCACGTATTGCCAGTATACATTGATTTAATTATGTAATATGTTTTACCCTGTACACCACTTTCAATAACTTTGTAGAACAGTCCTGTATGCCAAATAGAATCAAATTCTTTTTGGAAGAAAGCAAGCGTATATTTTGCTATTATTTTGGTGGACATATTAATCTATCAGGGTGTGTAGGGTGCAAATATGATCAGTCATGCGATGTTTTGGTATAAATCCAATTTTTGCTTTTACTCAAGACATTGTGCTTATTAAGGAAGTTTAGAACTCTTACATTTATAATACTACAGAAAACCTTCCCCAGGTTACTGTTCACACAAATGCCTCTAATTGTTAGGGTCAAATTTGTCTCTGTTCTTAAAGATTGGCGTTATGAGTCCTTGATTCCAGATATCAGGGAAATAACTTACACTCAGGATCAAATTAAACAGTTTTAATATAGCCAATTGAAATTTTGTACTAGTGGGTTTCAGCATCTCCTTTAGGATGCTATCAGGTCTGCATGTTTTTTATTTTATTTGAGAGCCTGAAGTTTCTTATAGAGCTCCTGGTCAGTAATTGGGGAGTCCAATGGATTTTGATTGTCCTTTATAGCTTTTTCTAATCCATTCAACTTCTCATGAATTTGGCATTGTTCTGCGTTTGTGTCAATTTGAACGGTGTTGTAGAGTGTTTTAAAATGGGTTGTCCATATGTCACCATTTTGTATCGCTAATTCCTCTCATTTAGTTTTTTGTAGTTTTTCCCCCCAATTTTGCCAGAAGTTGTTTGTGTTTATGGACTACTCAATTAGTGTCAGCTTTTGCACTGTGCTTTTTTGTTTTTGGTTCTGAGTGTACATTTTTATAATTTTAAAGTCTCATAGTAATGACGGCGTAATTCACCATTATTTGGGTCTCTGTGCTTTTGGTTGGATTGTAAATTTTACAATCTGCATCAAACCAGTTGTCATCTGTGGTCTTTTTAAAAATATTTTTTAAATCAATTTCAGTTGTGCTTCTTTTGCCGTTTGCCTGAATATATAGTTGATGTTTTTTACTGCTGGATTGATGCTGTCACGATCGTCTTCGGGTGAAAGAGAGGACCAAGGCGCAGCGTGATATAAATACATTATGTATTTATTTAAGAAAGACGAAGAACACTAAAACAAACTAAACAAAACAACAAACCAAGACGCTATACAAAACAAATAAGTGCAGACACTGGCAACTTACATAGACAATTACCCACAACCTACCTAATGACTATGGCTGCCTAAATATGGCTCCCAATCAGAGACAACGATAGACAGCTGTCTCTAATTGAGAACCAAATCTAGGCAACCATAGACCTACATAAACACCTACACTGAACACAACCCCATGAACTCTACAAAAAAAACCTAGACAATACAAAACCCTAGACGAGACAAAAACACACAAACATCCCCCATGTCACACCCTGACCTAACTAAAATAATAAGGAAAACAAAGATAACTAAGGCCAGGGCGTGACAGATGCCTTCTTTACTGTGAGTGGATGTGGTATCTAAGAGTGTTTGGATTTTTTGGTTACAGGTTACTTTCGTATTCTTCTGTGCTGTTTTGGGCCCATCTGTATGAATTTCTGATGTTGTACCTTACTGGGCTGTGAATGTGTGGTTGTTTCCATGTCTGTTCTTTTGAGGAACAACGTAATTTGGCTGTGATCAGACAGAGGTGTTAGTGGCTTGACAGTGAATGAGCTGAGAGAGAAAGGGTCAATGTCTGTAATCATATAGTCTACTGTGCTGTGGCCAAGAGGTGAGCAATAGGTGAATCTCCCCAAAGAGTCCCCCTGTAACCTAGCATTAACAAAGTACAGACCCTGGCTTCGACAGAGCTGCAACAGATCCCTTCCGTTTTTGTTGATGGTGCTGTCACTGTTGTTTCTATGGGTGAGATTAAGGCAGTTAGAAACAGTATGGCCTGAAATAAAGCTTTCCCCTCATATGGTCGTTAGATCAGGTAGTGTTCCTGTGCGCGCATTTGCGTCCCCACAGATGAGCACATTTCCCTGGGCCTGGAAATGGCACGTCTCTTCTTCAAGGGTGGGGAAGATCTCCTCTGAGTAATATGGGGATTCTGAGGGGGGGATATATATTGCGCAAAGGAACACATATTTTCTGTCAGTACAAGTTACTTTTTCAGTTTTAACCAAATGTGATATTTACCAATTTTGAGGGGATCAATTAGATTTTGTAGTTCGGATTTGTACCAAATGATCAATCCTCCAGAGTCTCTGCCTCTTTTGACAGAGCTGTGTTTCTATGATGGCACAATTACCTTTGTAGCCTGTGGGACAGTGAGTGACAATGTCAGCTTTACACCATGTCTCCTACAGAATGATGACGTCAACATCTTTAAGATTATTGTTGAACTTCAGTGCTAAACTCTTCAGTCCAAAGAATGATGAGTTTAGGCCCTGAATGTTCCACATGCTAACTGATGGTGATTTCATGTTGCAAAAACAAAGAATAGCAGTCATAAATACAGTAACTACTAACTATTAAGTTGTTAAGAGTGAGATAAACAGGATAACAGCAAAACAAATATATGTTATATACAGCTGAAGTTGTAAGTTTACATACACCTTAGCCAAATACATTTAAACTCAGTTTTTCCACAATTCCTGACATTTAATCCTAGTAAAAATTCCCTGTCTTAGGTCAGTTAGGAAATGTCAGAATAATAGTAGAGAGAATGATTTATTTCAGCTTTTATTTCGTTCATCACATTCCCAGTGGGTCAGAAGTTTACATACACTCAATTAGTATTTGGTAGAATTTCCTTTAAATTGTTTAACTTGGGTCAAACATTTCAGGTAGCCTACCACAAGCTTCCCACAATAAGTTAGTGAATTTTGGCCCATTCCTGCTGACAGAGCTGATGTAACTTAGTCAGGTTTGTTTCATATGTGAAATTGAGCCTGTGCAGACTGTGGAAAACAGTAAACGGAATAGGACGTTTACATGCCACAGTTTACCGTCTAAGATCAGCATATCCCAGGCATCTTATACGGGATTCTCATAACCGGGATACAAGCTTTTTCGGGTTATTGTAAATGGAATATGACGTTTATATGCATCAACTCAAAAACAGAGTACTTGAGTATCCCGAATAATAACAGGATATTGGTCTGCATGTAAATGTTGTCAGTGTTACAAAGAAGTAGGCCTATTTGGTAATAGTAAAACTGCAAAACCTTTTAAGAGTGCTTTCTAAAAATTCTACTTCATTATGATTAGGCATGCTAATTATTTATTCAAATGACGTACAAAAAAAACTAACATCAAATAAAACCTTGACTGAGTGCTTAATCTAAATCCATGAATCAACTACCAATAAATACACATTCAGTCAATCCATATGTCTATAAGAATAATAGCTCATCATCCTCCTCGGGAACCTACATCAGAACCACTTAGACAGCCATTTCACAGCCATTCCTCCTACTTTGGGAAGTATTCCTGGAAGGAACAAGGTAGCTGCAGTCCCAACAGTATCCAGAGCTGTGCTCATAAATGAGGGTTTTTTCTCTTCCTCTTGTGCCTTCGCACCCTTAAGCGCATCTATCTCTCTTTGCATTTGGTGTGCTCTGTCATCAAACCCTTGTTGGAGAAGGTCATTCTGCTCCTGAAATTACAAGGTTTGTTTTTACACATCACGGACTGTGTCATTAAAACAAAACACATACACACAGTTAATCTTACCCCTAGAGTTCCTGTAGTTTTAAAGTGTTGTCCTCAATGTTTGTGTTTTTAAAATTCCTACCTTAAGTCTGGCCTGCAGAACTCTATCGTGCTCTGCCACGGCATTTCTACTGTCGCTCTCCATCCTCTCCATCAGCTGGTTCACATTCTCCTCATACGTCCTCTGCTGGTCCGCTCTCAACCTCTCCTGGACAACCAGCTGCTCCTCCATGGCTCGATTCTCCCGCTCAGATGCCTCCCTTTTCGCTTGCTCCGCTGCAGGTAGACAGAGTATGTGTGAGAGAGAGAGATAAATATCAAAGAGAACGAGAGGTAAGCCTCCATTTGGTGGTCATTAGAATGTTGTTGCCAGGTCATGGAGTGCATATTCATGGTGACCTATATCACCTTCTGCTCTCTGCTCAGCTTCAGTGAGGGACTGGTCTGCTGACAGGATGGTCTGACCAATGATGGCCTTCCTTTCCAAGTACTCCTTCAGTACCTCTTCAGCCTGGAACAACCACACATAATATTTAACTTTCAACATCACATCAGTGCATTCATAACTCCTTTGACCAGCATCCACAAAACATGATAATTACATAATATCCTAAAATAGCACCACCTCCCCAACATACCTTCACTCCCCTGCCTCCCTCAGATCTGAATTCGCTGGTGGCCAGTTTCAGGTCGTTGCAGTACTCTTTGTATCCTCCAGGGGTCATGTAGGAGCCATCCCTTATTTTCTCCTCCAAGGGGGCAAAGATGCATTCGATTTTGGACTCGCATGCCTTCTGGGACTCCTTGTAGTTCCTCTCACAGATCTTCTCATACTCCTCTTGAAGCACTTTCTATTTTGGTGTTTGAGATGTTGGTTCAGAATGTACCAGAACAAACCAGAATGTCTTGGTTCAGTTGAGGTAATAAATGTTGAATAATCTGTCAATGTGCCCTTGAGTAAGGCATTTAACCCTAATTGCTGCTGTAAATCGCTCTGGATAAGTGTGTCTGCTAAATGACTAAAATGTACATGTAAGTGTAGCATAAAGGGGTAGCTAACACAAATGACAAATTATCCTCATCTTGTTAAATACATGCATCACTGAATTGAATATTGACTCATTGAATATAGACTCTACATTCCCATACCATGAGCTCCAACTGGTACTTCTGGTCCTCGTCTTTGAAGGAGTTGTTGATGAATATGGCCACAGCCTCCTTCTCCATGACAGCATGCACTTCAGACAGCTCCTCTTGGGTCTCTGTGGGGTAGGCTACCCAGTCAGCCATGCCCTTTTGGTAGTGGGCCCTGGCCCTCTCGATGGCACTGGAGTTCTCAATTTGGGCCAGAGCCAACACAGCATTGTCCAGGCAGGGGATCTGCCCGCTACGGATGGCAGACACATACGTCTCTGCCAGGTTTCCCAGCACTGCAGGAGAGGGCAGGAAATCAGCATATCTGGTAGTTGTGGTAGTGATGGTGGTAGTACTGTAGTGGTCAGTGTTGCTTGTATAGAAGTAAAGTAAGTAGTAGAATTAGTAGGACTTGAAGTACTAATGGCGTTGTTAGTTGTACTGGTCATGGTGGTTGTAGTAATCATCATAATAATAATAGAGGAAGTGGTTATAGTAGCAGCAGTAGTTTAGTTGTATTATCAAACATCATGACCTACTTTCATAAGTGCTTTCCAATATCAGTGTTGTAATACTCACGTCTGCCGGTAACTTTCAGGCCCTGTTTCAGGGTCTTGGTCTTGGCCTCCTTGAAGACGTGGTCACAGAACTCCTTGGCTTGCTCCACAAAGGCAGGCTCCAGGTCAGCGTCGGTCAGCTCCTCCATACGTCTCATTTTGTCTCCGCTGGCTGGCCTCTCAAACACAAAGCACCAGCGAGGAGAGAAATAGTTCCGCAGGCAGCTACGAGGCAGGTTGTATGCCTGATCTTTCTTACTATGACCTTTGTAAATGAAAGGAAAAGTACATCAATCATTAATTAACAAATTAAATGTTTAACCGTGACATTTGTGTGGAAGAAAAGCATTTAATATTTTTTGTAAAGGTATTGTCAACATTGGTAAATTCAATCTAACCATGGTTTAGATTAAGAGATTAAGTTAGCTGTGCTAGCTGGTGTTCCCTTCACCTGTTCTCAGTTTAAGAGCGTTCTCCAGGTACTCATTGGCTGTGATGGGTCTCCCATCAACCTCCAGGGTCAGGGTGAAATCTCTGACTGTCCACACAAAGGAAGGAAAGTAACGCAGGTACTCTGAAGATTCCTCCCCGTCTCCCTGGTTGGACTTCACCTTGATGTGCTCTGTCAGTTCTGTCACATAGCTGTAGAAGGCGGTGTTGAGGACAAAATTAACCCAGATTTACTAACATACAGTATAGTGCTGAGCGATTAGCGCTTTTTGAGGTTGGTTCGGTTGTTGGGGATGAAATGAACCCAGACATACAACACTACACTATATTTCTTTATAGGCCTGCTGAAGGATACTGTAGTTTCTCCAGGGCGTTGTTGTCGATGGTTCCCAGGCTGTTGTACACCAGAGTACTGCTGAGCAGGACAGCCAGGGAAAAGATCCAGTTGTCATTCTTCTCATCACCCTGCAGACACAACAGAAGGAACACATTGGTACTCTGTTCATACTAGAATGAAATTAAGTCTGTAACTAAATGTCTACTCCATACGCCGTTTTATGGGCTCCCTACCTAAATAAAGGTCAAAGCTGGAATCCTTAATTGAAACATTAAAAGCTGCACCCTAACTCAGTTTTGATTCAAAAAACTTTTTTTAAATGAGGGATGAGCCTAGAGAAATGTAACCACTTAAATTCATAGACTGAGCTATGGGTGCAATGACTCACCATCCGTGACATCATAATTGTAGTTAACCATGATGTTATACAGTGTTTAATTACATTTACAAACATTGGAGTAAAACAAGCTTATATTTGGGGTTCTGATGGGGTATGACAGTTGAACTAAGCTCATGGGTCATTATTTGATATACTCTTTAGAATCAATGTGTATATATCTCATACATTTATAAGTCAGACATTATATACAGTTGATGACATCAGCTATCAGTACTAGACACAGTTTATTGAGATAACATGGGATTTTACCCATAGCAATGTTATATTCTGTCATCTAAACAGCCATAAAAGGTTTTTGACAGAGAGTGAACTTTGACCTCCCACCTTCTCCACGTCCCCCAGACCCTCTGTATCCAGCAGCACCAGGGTGTGGTCTCTTTTTTCAGGGTGAGGCACACACCACATCCAGATGCCCTTAGTTTTGGACTGGATGGTGGCTCCCAGGGCAAAACCTTGAGGACAGAGGATAAAAACGGTTCTTAGGATGGAATCTGTAAAGAGGCAGCAGGATGTAAAGTGTTTACTCAAGGCTGCTGGTTTTCAGATGAACCTTTTTGTCTAGTTATACTGTATATAATACTGACAGACTGAAAGTGAAACTAGCAGCCAGTGCAAAACGGCACCCTGATCTACACAACCCACTTAGAACAAATGTGGTCGGGAAAAAATGTTTTGTTGATGTTTGCTCTGCTGTCTGGTTGTACGTTATGGTGTAAAACTGAAAGAGAAACTGTAGTTTCCACAATGTAATAACAGGATGTGTCGAATTTCCAATTTTGCGGACTGGTGGTCAGAACAGAACAAATCTGTACTTAGGTGCAGCAAATCTGTCTCTCTAACTCTGAATGACAAATGTTGTACATAAGTTAACACTTTCTGTTTCACATTGCGATTACCCTATCTTTATGTCACGCCCTGAACATAGTAAGTTGTTTTTTCTCTGTGTTGGTTGGGGCGTGATGGTGACTTGGGTGGGTTATCTAGGTGTATTTGTATGTCTATGGTTGCCTGATATGGTTCCCAATCAGAGGCAGCTGTTTATCGTTGTCTCTGATTGGGGATCATATTTAGGCAGCCATTTCCCTTTTGTGTTTGTGGGATCTTGTCTATTTTTAGTTGCCTGTCAGCGTTAGTTGTATAGCTTCACGTTTCGTTTGGTTGGTGTTTGTTGTTTTGTTCAGTGAGTTTCAGTTTATTAAAATTATGTGGAACTAAGCACGCTGCGCCTTGGTCTCACTCATACGACGATCGTGACAGAAGATCCCACCAAAAATGGACCAAGCAGCGTGTACAGGAGGAGTGGACTTGGGAGGAGATCCTGGATGGAAAAGGACCCTGGAAGCAGGCTGGGGAGTATTGCCGTCCTAAGGAGGAGATATAGGCAGCTAAAGCGGAACGGCGAAGATACGAGGAGATAGCTCAACGGCGCAAGCACGAGAGGCAACCCCAAGAAAACATTGTTTTCGAAGAGTGGGCCAGTCAGGGAGTCGAGTGAGGAGTTCGACGCAAGATTCCGGAGAGAGGTGCTGGCATTGATAGCGCTGCAGAGCGGGCGTGCTGAGGTGCGTGTCATCAGCCCGGTGCCACCTGTACCGGTCCCATGCATCAGGCCTCCAGTGCGCCTCCACAGTCCAGAGCTTCCGGCGACAGTTCTCAGTCCGGAGCCTCCGGCGACGGGCCACAGTCCGGAGCCTCCGACGACGGGCCACAGTCCGGAGCCTCCGACGACGGGCCACAGTCCGGAGCCTTCGACGACGGGCCACAGTCCGGAGCCTCCGACGACGGGCCACAGTCCGGAGCCTCCGACGACGGGCCACAGTCCGGAGCCTCCAGCAAAGGTCAAGAGCCTTCAGCAGGGGTTCAGTCCAGAGCCTTCAGCAGGGGTTCAGTCCAGAGCCTCCTGCGACTATCTACGGTTCGGAGCCTCCGGCGACGATCCACGGTCCGGTGCCTCCAGCGACGACCCACGGTACGGTGTTTCTGGCGATGCCGCCGCACCGGAGCCGCCCCCGACGCCCTGCGTCATCCATCCTAGATGCCCACCCGGACCCTCCCCTATTGAGTCTGGTTTTGCGGTCAGAGACCGCACCTTTGGGAGGGGGTACGGTCATGCCCTGTACATAGTAAGCTGTTTTTTCTCTGTGTTGGTTGGGGCGTGATGGTGACTTGGGTGGGTTATCTAGGTGTATTTGTATGTCTATGGTGGCCTGATCTGGTTCCCAATCAGAGGCAGCCGTTTATCGTTGTCTCTGATTGGGGATCATATTTAGGCAGCCATTTCCTTTTTGGGTTTGTGGGATCTTGTCTATGTTTAGTTGCCTGTAAGCGCTAGTTGTATAGCTTCACGTTTCGTTTGGTTGGTTGTTTGTTGTTTTGTTCAGTGAGTTTCAGTTTATTAAAATTATGTGGAACTCTAAGCACGCTGCGCCTTGGTCTACTCTTTTCAACGATCGTGACACTTTATGAGAAATCATTATCTTATACATAATCATTCCTTAACCATATAACAGTGTTGAGGTCTTGCATATTGTTATGTACACTGACCAAAAATACATGAAAAAATGTCAAAGATTTTACTGAGTTAGTTCAAATAAGGAAATCAGTAAATTGAAATAAATTCATTACGCCCTAATCTATGGATATGTTGGTCACAGATACCTTTAAAAAAAGTAGGGGCGTGGATCAGAAAACCAGTTAGTATCTGGTGTCACCATCATTTGCCTCATGCAGCGCAACACATCTCCTTCGCATAGAGTTGATCAGGCTGTTGGCTGTGGCCTGTGGAATGTTGTCCCACTCCTCTTCAATGGCTGTGCAAAGTCGCTGGATATTGGCGGGAACTGGAACACATTGTCATACACATTGATCCAGAGCATCCCAAAAATGCTCAATGAGTGACAAGTCTGGTGACTATGCAGGCCATGAAAGCACTGGGACATTTTCAGCTTCCAGGAATTGTGTACAGATCCTTGCGACATGGGGTTGTGCATTATCATGATGAAACATGAGGTGATGGCGGCGGATGAATGGCACAACAATGGACCTTAGGATCTCGTTACAGTATCACTGTGCATTACAATTGCCATAGATAAAATGCAATTGTGTTCGTTGTCAGTAGCTTATTCCTGCCCATACCATAACCCCATCGAAGGTGAGCATTTGCCCACTGAAATCTGTTAAGACGCCGAACTGCAGTCAGGTCAAGACCATGGTGAGGACGACGAGCACGCAGGTGAGCTTCCTTGAGACGGTTTCTGACAGTTTGTGCAGAAAATCCCGCAGGTGAAGAAGCCGGTTATATAGGTCCTGGCATGGTTACGTGTGGTCTGCATTGTGAGGTTGGTTGGACGTACTGCCAAAACGATGTTGGAGGCGGCTTATGGTAGAGAAGTGAACATTCAATTCTGGCAACAGCTCGGTGGACATTCCTGAAGTCAGCATGCAAATTGCACACTCCCTCAAGACATGTGACATTGTGTTGTATGACAACTGCACATGTTAGAGAGGCCTTTTATTGTCCCCAGCACAAGGTGAATGGTTTAATCAGCTTCTTGGTATGCCACACCTGTCAGGTGGATGAATTATCTTAGCAAAGGAGGAATGCTCACTAACAGGGATGTAAGCAAATTTGTGCACAACATTTCAAAGAAATAAGCTTTTTGTCTATATGGAAAATTTCAGGGATCTTTTATTTAGGCTCATGAAATATGGGACCAACACTTTACATATTTCGTTTATATTTTAGTTTGGACTTTGGTCGGACCACAGATTCAAAAATACTTTAGTGGATGTGCTCACCTTTTTTCTCGCCAGCCAGCTTGTTCATGAGGTAGGACTTGCCGGTGCGGTACAGCCCAACCACCGACACCACTACCACATGCTGGTCAATCTGGTCCAGGATGTCCAGGGCACTGCGGACCACACGCAGCTTCCCAACACTGTCGTTCTCTATCAGACATACTGGTTCCTTCATGGATACTGCCTGGCCTGCCATGATGCTGTCCTATAGCAACACTGGCAAGGACACACAAGAATTTTTGATTGTGTGTGTGTCATAAAAGTTACAACTTTTTTTGTGCAATTAAATGTAAAGTGATGAAGGCGCCACAGGGGCTGGGGATATGGAGTGAATAAATGCTGATCATAACAGACCGGGTTTACAGTGATACAAAATTATTATTTCATCTTAAAAAGGTACATATTTTAAATTGTTACTTGGTTTCGTTCAACACATGAGACTAGCCTATCACATTTTCTAGTTTACAAGAAACGGTCACAATATTGCTCCATGAATTGTCTAAATATCAGACTGTTACGATCGCTAATTCATGGATTATCAGTCTAACCGAAGTCGCCCTAAAAAAGAGGCAATAGTCTCCCACAAGCCAGAATTTGAATACAATTATATTTAGACTTACTCTACCCATTGTCCTTTGACAGCTCTTTGGTCTTGGCCATAGTGGCGTTTGGAGTGTGACATTGAGGTTGTGGACAGGTGTCTTTTATACTGATAACAAGTTCAAACAGGTGCCATTAATACAGGTAACGAGTGGAGGACAGAGGAGCCTCTTAAAGAAGAAGTTACAGGTCTGTGAGAGCCAGAAATCTTGCTTGTTTGTAGGTGACCAAATACTTATTTTCCACCATAATTTGCAAATAAATTCATTAAAAATCCTACAATGTGATTTTCTGGATTTTTTTTCTCATTTTGTCTGTCATAGTTGAAGTGTACCTATGATGAAAATTACAGGCCTCTCATCTTTAAGTGGGAGAACTTGCACAATTGGTGGCTGACTAAATACTTTTTTGCCCCACTGTATACATAAGGTTTAATATTGTTTCAGTTATTTTCTAGTCTCTGCCTCTTATAAAGAAACGGTCTGTGAGAAAGCACCTCAAAGATAAACACAGAACCCTGCAGGGGAGTGAAAGAGATAAGAGACTAGTCAGACATACCACTACAAATCAACTTGGGGAGTGGACAATTACTGCTGAGCCTTTAGATAACACTGAAACGATTGTTTGTATAGCTGTGAATGCATGGGCTTGGTCTCATGAGTAGAAGGTAATGACATAGGCAGTTACATCACAGGGGGTTGGCTACAAGCATGATAAAAGTAACTTGGACTTTTCCTATTTTGCAGAACTCAGGAGAGACATCAGTTGTATGTGTGATGTCTGATCTTTGACTTCTGTCTACAGCTGTATTTTGATTAAAATTGTTATGATTTATAAGTGCACATTGAGTGTTCCTTATTTGTTAGGTAAATAAAACAGAACCAACAATTACCACTGCTACTACACCTGGCTATCAGCGGAGCCTTGGTTGGCAGCGAAACAGTTCATTCAGCCTCATTTACTGCATTGAAAAAAAAACATAGCTGATATGGTTGACTTGCTTGAACAAATGTGGTTTCTACTAGAGGTCGACCGATTGTGATTTTTCAATGCCGATACCGATTATTGGAGGACCAAAAAAAAGTCGATACCGATTAATTGGCCGCTTTTATTTATTTATTTATTTGTAATAATGACAATTACAGCTATACTGAATGAACACTTATTTCATTTCATCAATAAAATCAATTTAGCCTCAAATAAATAATGAAATGTTCAATTTGGTTTAAATAATGCAAAAACAAAGTGTTGGAGAAGAAAGTAAAAGTGCAATGTAAAAAAAAAAACCATTTAAGTTCCTTGCTCAGATCATGAAGAACATATGAAAGCTGGTGGTTCCTTTTAACATGAGTCTTCAATATTCCCAGGAAAGAAGTTGTAGGTTGTAGTTATAGGAATTATAGGACTATTTCTCTCTATACCATTTGTATTTCATATACCTTTGACTATTGGATGTTCTTATAGGCACTTTAGTATTGCCAGTGTAACGGTAGAGCTTCCGTCCCTCTCCACACCCCTACCTGGGCTCGAACCAGGAACACATCAACAACAGCCACCCTCGAAGCATCGTTACCCATCGTTCCACAAAAGCTGCGGCCATTGCAGAGCAAGGGGAACAACTACTTCAAGGTCTCAGAGCGAGTGACGTCACTGATTGAAACGCTATCAGCGCACGCCCGCTAACTAGCTAGCCATTTCACATCGGTTACACCAGCCTAATCTCAGGAGTTGATAGGCTTGAAGTCATAAACAGCTCAAAGCCTGAATCACAGCGAAGAGCTGCTGGCAAACGCACGAAAGTGCTGTTTGAATGAATGCTTACGAGCCTGCTGCTGCCTACCACCGCTCAGTCAGACTGCTCTATCAAAATCATAGACTTAATTATAACATAATAACACACAGAAATACGAGCCTTAGGTCATTAATATGGTCAGATCCGGAAACTATCATTTCGAAAACAAAACGTTTATCGTTTCAGTGAAATACGGAACCGTTCCGTATTTTATCTAACGGGTGGCATCCATAAATCTAAATATTCCTGTTACATTGCACAACCTTCAATGTTATGTCATAATTACGTAAAATTCTGGCAAATTAGTTTGCAACGAGCCAGGCGGCCCAAACGGTGGCAGAAACATTATGTACAAAATAAGTTACAAATAACGCAAAAAAACATACACATTAGCACAATTGGTTCAGGGATCGTAAAACGGCAGCCATGTCCTTCGGCGCCATTATCACCAATCACACCAACCACACACCCACTCCACTGAATAGCAGGCTAGTGATTACTTTGCAACGCTTGCAGTTAGCCACTGATTCCTTCCATTGTTGAATTTGCGATTTCCAACTTGTTGTGTAATGTTTATGTCCAATGGCCGATGAGCATCGATACGTTTTATCCATAATTCCTTTTCATATGAAAAGGATTTGCCAGTAAATTGTCGACTTAATTCATGATGATTACTGCTAGCTTGCTAGCTAAGATTTTGAAAGTATGATGTTGACATGATCAGTCCTATCAAAGCTACGGTAGATATAAAGTGATTTGACGTCATTTTATCTGTGGCCAATGACCTTGAGCCTTCTTGGATGGGCACTTCTAATGTAAATCTATGGCAGCACCCAAAGGGGTTGAATTTTCAAGCTCTCCCCATAGATTGTGCGGTGACATAGTGTCCCCATAAGTGACAGAACACTGAGCCAATCACGGTGCAACCAGAGAACATTACCAACCCCAACGCTCCGTATTTTCCGCTAGCTGCCCCACCACCACAGAAAGCAGAGCTAGGCTGAAACACCTGCATTTTGGAACTGCATTACTCAAAGCAAAAAAATAGAACATGTTTGTATGCGGCTTTGTTAAATCAATTATATATTTTTTTACAAACCGATATGTGACACGTATTAATGCCAAAATAACATGCAAAACAGGCACACGAGCAGTAGCGACCCCTGAATGACATTTCACTCATACTACCTCCAGTCTCCATTACCTGCAGGCAAACGGCGCTGCGGAGAAAGCTGTACGCCCATCAGCGCAACAGGAGCAAGCCCAGCGCAACTCATTACATGACATCAGATCTGGACGACGTCTGGACGACGGTCCCCGTGCTGGATGGGAAACTCCAACCAAAACGCATCAGCTACGACGGTGTTAAACAGAAGGACCAGAAAGCCAAACAAGCTTACCAGTTCTTCTATAAGAGGAGGCATTCAGTGCACCCCCTACCAGAATTAAACCCTGGACAGAGTAAGAGTCAAGCTGGATGGAGAGAAAGGATGGAAAACACTACCAGTTGTCATCAGCAAATCTCCAGAGCCAAGATCCTACGTTGTGGAAACTGAACACGGCACCATCGCTCGGAGAAACAGGCGACACCTTCAGGCTTTTCTACAGTCACCTACTCCAGAGAGACAATTAGCAGCACAACAAAGGAGCCACCCAGTCTACCAGTGAGGACAGCACACAGGCAACCACCCCAGCCAGCCTCAACACAACTGGTGAGAATAACCTCGAGAAGTCAACAGGTAAAACTACCACTGAGGTTCAGAGACACTTGGAAAAAAAGAAACATGCTTACTTTTCCTTTCTGAAAAGAGCGACAAAATCCTTTTTTTTTTTATTATTAAGAAAGAGGTATAGATACAGCAACCGTTTCGGGGCAGAATAATCCCAATGTTGCTGTGGACAAAGGGCTGTCTACCCCGATGTCCTAGTTGACACAGTTACGTGTGTTGTCGATGTTAAAGAAAAACTAAACTAATGTTACAATTTTTTTTACTGACATTTAAATCAGGTAATTAACATGCAGTCCACAGAGCTTTTATCTGCTAGTCGTCATTGCTTGGTTAGTCATATTCGGTTATGACGATGACACGCATAACCAATCAATTAGGGACAAATCTATCAGACATCACTACATCTCCCCTTTTGAGAGAAATCAAATCTATAACATCCTCTCTACCGAATACAAATATTCACCCTGTGGACCATTTTAATACAAACAATTTCTGAGTTATTAAACATAACTAAACCGGATTACTCACTGCCTGGCCTCCATCATGACAATAACCAAACTCGAGTTATCAGTGTAGCTTGTTACCGCCTGGATTTGTTGAACTATCTTCACACCAGGATTCCATCATAACTGTCAAATTATAGAAAAAAAAGAGAAAGAACGTTCTCTAGTAATACTAGTCCCGTGTGAATAGGGCTATAGTCTTAATAATAACTCCTGCAGAATTAAGCATTTCTTGCAGTAAAATGATACACCAAATGTAGGCAAAATTTGGACTTGGGAACAGGACTGGATAAATGTGATTTATTAATTTCTGCATCTTGAGATTAGGCAATTCTCAGTTAGATACCATCTGTAGAGGTGCTGGCTTTATCATAAAAACATAAAAGCTGTTAGTATTTCAACATAAAATATGCATCAAAGCATCTTATCAGAAACAAGTTGGGTCGTTTTCACAGCTTTCTTTTTCCTTACAACCGGTCAAACTGATGTCAATTGGACATTTTGCACAAAAAATCTTTCCCGTTTCTTTGTTGTGTTATTGTATTTTCTTCCCAGTCTTTAAACGTCTTTGCTATGTGAAAGATGACCGAGAACTTTACCGATCAGATATAATGAATTATTCGATCGATCAATTACATTATTCTGTTGAGCAAGGGTTTATTTAGTCTTCTAGTGCAACATATAATTACAAAAGAGAAGCTACATTTATCTAATTATAGACAAGTTGACTAACAAATAGCCTACCAAAATGTCGGGAAATTATAATCAGAAACATACCTAAAACAGGCTAAATAAATCCTGCAACCTCTGACAAAAAAATCGTTCTGCAGTCTTTGACTGTAGCCTATAGCGCATTTTCTATATTTGCGGATTAGGGTTGGGTGTGGGCTTCAGATTGTCACTTCATCACATGTAGTCGGGCGGTTGGGAATGGGTTATTAGCAATTGCGGCGGGTGAACAAACCGCTGACCCGCGCACCACTAGTACATGACCCACACTATGTCAACAATAGCCGAACATAACCGAAAGTAAGCTACCGAAGCACGTTTCCTCGCAGTCAGCTGTGGTTCAGTTAGGCTCGGCCATATTGTACACGTTTTTGTCATGTACAGTGCCTTGCAAAAGTATTAATCCCCTTGACATTTTTCCTATTTTGTTGCATTACAACCTGTAATTTAAATCTTTTTTTATTTTTTTTATGTGGATTTCATGTAATGGACATAAACAAAATAGTCCAAATTGGTGAAGTGAAATGAAAAGAAAAATTCTAAAAAATTTAAAATGGAAATGTGGTGCATGCATATGTATTCACCCCATTTGCTATGAAGCCCCAAAATAAGATCTGGTGCAACCAATTACCTTCAGAAATCACATAATTAGTTAAATAAAGTCCACCTGTGCGTAATCTAAGTGTCACATGATCTGTCACATGATCTCAGTATATATACACCTGTTCTGATAGGCCCCAGTGTCACGATCGTCTTCTTGTGAGAGATTGGACCAAGGCGCAGCGTGTGCAAAATACATCTCTTTATTGTGGAAGAGAGAAAACACGAAAACGAACACTATACACAAACTAACAAAAACAACAAACGACCGTGAAGCTAAATAACGTAAGTGCACAGACAAGCAACAAACGTTCAACATAGACAATTACCCACAACCAGCTAAAGCCTATGGCTGCCTTAAATATGGCTCCCAATCAGACAACAATAACCAGCTGTTTAATTGAGAACCAATTCAGGCAACCATAGACTTTCCTAGAGACCTACACTGAACACTAAACCATATACTCTACTTAACCCCCTAAACCATACAACACCCTAGACAATACAAAAACACATACTACACCATGTCACACCCTGACCTAACTAAAATAATAATGAAAACAAAGATAACTAAGGCCAGGGTGTGACACCCAGAGTCTGCAACACCACTAAGCAAGGGGCACCACCAAGCAAGCGGCACCATGAAGACCAAGGAGCTCTCCAAACAGGTCAGGGACAAAGTTGTGGAGAAGTACAGATCAGGGTTGGGTTATAAAAAAATATCTGAATCTTTGAACATCCCACGGAGCACCGTTAAATCCATTTTTTTTTAAATGCAAAGAATATGGCAGCACAACCAACCTACCATGAGGGGGCCGCCCACCAAAACTCACAGACCAGGCAAGGAGGGCATTAATCAGAGGCAACAAAGCGACCAAAGAACCCTGAAGGAGCAGCAAAACTCCACAGCGGAGATTGGAGTATCTGTCCATAGGACCACTTTAAGCCGTACATTCCACAGAGCTGGGGTTTACGGAAGAGTGGCCAGAAAAAAGCCATTGCTTAAAGAAAAAAATAAACAAATGTTTGGTGTTCACCAAAAGGCATGTGGGAGACTCCCCAAACATATGGAAGAAGCTACTCTGGTCAGATGAGACAAAAATGTTGCTTTTTGGCCATCAAGGAAAACGCTATGTCTGGTGCAAACCCAAAACCTCTCCTTACCGAACACCATCCCCACAGTGAATTATGGTGGTGGCAGCATCATGCTGTGGGATGTTTTTCCATCAGCAGGGACTGGGAAGCTGGTCAGAATTGAAGGAATAATGGATGGTGCTAAAAACAGGGAAATACTTGCGGGAAACCTGTTTCAGTCTTCCAGAGATTTGAGACTGGGATGGAGGTTCACCTTCCAGCAAGACAATGACCCTAAGCATACTGCTAAAGCGACACTCGAGTGGTTTAAGGGGAATCATTGAAATGTCTTGGAATGGCCTTGTCAAAGCCCAGACCTCAATCCGATTGAGAATATGTGCTATTACTTAAATATTGCTCTACACCAGCGGAACCCATCCAACTTGAAAGAGCTGGAGCAGTTTTGCCTTGAAGAATGGGCAAAAATCCCAGTGGCTAGATGTGCCAAGTTTGTAGAGACATACCCCAAGAGACTGTCAGCTGTAATTGCTGCAAAAGGTGGCTCTACAAAATATTGACTTTGGGTGGGTGATTAGTTATGCACGCTCAAGTTGGGTTTTTTCTCTTATTTCTTGTTTCTTTCACAATAAAAAAATATTTTGAATCTTGAAAATGGTAGGCATGTTGTGTAAATCAAATGATACAACCCCCCCAAAAAATCTATTTTAGTTCCAGGTTGTAAGGCAACAAAATAGGAAAAATGCCAAGGTGGGTGAATACTTTCGAAGCCAATGACTGTACTAATTACATCAGTGTTGAAAATAAAAACAGGAATACCAACCATAGGCCTACTGTCCAGCACCGAGGTAAAGACAGTTTCAAGTTGGATATTCAACGGATATTCGCGCTTTCAAACCACTTGAGCCACAGACTCCAAATAAGTGTCATGATGTTGGAAAAATTGTGCAAAACATTGCACAGGTCTTATTTTCACAATTTGGACATTAATTCGATTTCCAAAGCTAATAAACCTGTGGAAATGTGAGCAGCATTTTGTATTCCAAGTTGAATTAGTTAGGGAGCATAAACAAAGTACAAACTTTTTTACATTCAAATTTCAATAGCTCCTTGGTTATGTGACCTACTGAATTTAAACAAGGTTCAGAATGTCCACTGACTACCCTTCTATATTGCACACCCTTTAGTTTGTCCATTTTCATTTCACACGTTTTTACATAATTTTTTTCCTAATGTAAAATTTCAATAGCTCCTTGGTCATGTGACCTAATGACTTCAAACAAGGCTGAGTATGTCCACGGACTACCCTTCTATATTGCACACCTTTTAGTTTGTTCATTTATCTCACAAGATTTTAAAATAATTTTTCAAAATGTAGAATTTCAATAGCTCCTTGGTCATGTGGCCTACTGAACCTATATCTAAATGGGGAAATAAATTCCTACGTCTTTTGTAAGTAAAATCCTTTTTACAAAATTGATTTAGGTACATTTTTGTGAAGAGGTATGAGGATTGTGATATGGGTCATTGTCAAGTTGTCTAGGTGTTATAATTATTTCAGCTCTGCCCAAACTTGAAAACGGCTTGCTCAACACGTGAAGGATGCAAAGGGACAACTCAATTCCTTTTTATCAAATCAAATCAAATTTATTAGTCACATACACATGGTTAGCAGATGTTAATGCGAGTGTAGCGAAATGCTTGTGCTTCTAGTTCCGACAATGCAGTAATAACAACAAGTAATCTAACCTAACAATTCCGCAACTACTACCTTATACACGCAAGTGTAAAGGGATAAAGAATATGTACATAAAGATATATGAATGAGTGATGGTACAGACGGCATAGGCAAGGTGCAGTAGATGGTATAGAGTACGGTATATAACTATGAGATGAGTACTGTAGGGTATGTAAACATAAAGTGGCATAGTTTAAAGTGGCTAGTGGTCCATGTATTACATAAGATGGCAAGATGCAGTAGATGATATAGAGTACAGTATATACATATACATAAGAGATGTGTAATGTAGGGTATGTAAACATTATATTAGGTGGCATTGTTTAAAGTGGCTGGTGGTACATTTTTACATAATTTCCATCAATTCCCATTTTTAAGGTGGCTGGAGCTGAGTCAGTTTGTTGGCAGCGGCCGCTAAATGTTAGTGGTGGCTGTTTAACAGTCTGATGGCCTTGAGATAGAAGCTGTTTTTCAGTCTCTCGGTCCCTGCTTGGATGCACCTGTACTGACCTCGCCTTCTGGATGATAGCGGGGTGAACAGGTAGTGGCTTGGGTGGTTGTTGTCCTTGATGATCTTTATGGCCTTCCTGTGACATCGGGTGGTGTAGGTGTCCTGGAGGGCAGGTAGTTTGCCCCGGGTGATGCGTTCTGCCGACCTCACTACCCTCTGGAGAGCCTTACGGTTGTGTGCGGAGCAGTTGCCGTACCAGGCGGTGATACAGCCCGACAGGATGCTCTCGATTGTGCATCTGTAGAAGTTCGTGAGTGCTTTTGGTGACAAGCCGAATTTCTTCAGCCTCCTGAGGTTGAAGAGGCGCTGCTGCGCCTTCTTCACAACGCTGTCTGTGTGGGTGGACCAATTCAGTTTGTCCGTGATGTGTACACCGAGGAACTTAAAACTTTCCACCTTCTCCACTACTGACCCGTCGATGTGGATAGGGGGGAGCTCCCTCTGCTGTTTCCTGAAGTCCACAATCATCTCCTTTGTTTTGTTGACGTTGAGTGTGAGGTTATTTTCCTGACACCACACTCCGAGGGCCCTCACCTCCTCCCTGTAGGCCGTCTCGTCGTTGTTGGTAATCAAGCCTACCACTGTAGTGTCGTCCGCAAACTTGATGATTGAGTTGGAGGCGTGCATGGCCACGCAGTCGTGGGTGAACAGGGAGTACAGGAGAGGGCTCAGAACGCACCCTTGTGGGGCCCCAGTGTTGAGGATCAGCGGGGTGGAGATGTTGTTACCTACCCTCACCACCTGGGGGCGGCCCGTCAGGAAGTCCAGGACCCAGTTGCACAGGGCGGGGTCGAGGCCCAGGGTCTCGAGCTTGATGACGAGTTTGGAGGGTACTATGGTGTTAAATGCTGAGCTGTAGTCGATGAACAGCATTCTCACATAGGTATTCCTCTTGTCCAGATGGGTTAGGGCAGTGTGCAGTGTGGTTGCGATTGCGTCGTCTGTGGACCTATTGGGTCGGTAAGCAAATTGGAGTGGGTCTAGGGTGTCCGGTAGGGTGGAGGTGATATGGTCCTTGACTAGTCTCTCAAAGCACTTCATGATGACGGAAGTGAGTGCTACGGGGCGGTAGTCGTTTAGCTCAGTTACCTTAGCTTTCTTGGGAACAGGAACAATGGTGGCCCTCTTGAAGCATGTGGGAACAGCAGACTGGGCTAAGGATTGATTGAATATGTCCGTAAACACACCAGCCAGCTGGTCTGCGCATGCTCTGAGGACGCGGCTGGGAATGCCGTCTGGGCCTGCAGCCTTGCGAGGGTTAACACGTTTAAATGTTTTACTCACCTCGGCTGCAGTGAAGGAGAGCCCGCAGGTTTTGGTAGTGGGCCGTGTCAGTGGCACTGTATTATCCTCAAAGCGGGCAAAAAAGGTATTTAGCCTGTCTGGGAGCAAGACATCCTGATCCGCGACGGGGCTGCTTTTCTTTTTGTAATCCGTGATAGACTGTAGACCCTGCCACATACCCCTTGTGTCTGAGCTGTTGAATTGCGATTCAATTTTGTCTCTGTACTGGGACTTAGCCTGTTTGATAGCCTTGCGGAGAGAATAGCTACACTGTGTGTATTCGGTCATGTTTCCGGTCACCTTGCCCTGGTTAAAAGCAGTGGTTCGCGCTTTCAGTTTCACGCGAATGCTGCCGTTAATCCACGGTTTCTGGTTTGGGAATGTTTTAATCGTTGCTCTGGGTACGACATCGTCAATGCACTTCCTAATGAACTCGCTCACCGAATCTGCATATTCATCATTGTTGTTGTTGGACGCCGTGCGGAACATATTCCAATCCGCGTGATCAAAGCAGTCTTGAAGCGTGGATTCAGATTGGTCGGACCAGCGTTGAACAGACCTGAGCGCGGGAGCTTGTAGTTTTAATTTCTGTTTGTAGGCTGGAATCAACAAAATGGAGTCGTGGTCAGCTTTTCCGAAAGGAGGGCGGGGGAGGGCCTTATATGCGTCGCGGAAGTTAGTATAACAATGGTCCAGAGTTCTGCCAGCCCTGGTCGGACAATCGATGTGCTGATAGAATTTAGGGAGTTTTGTTTTTAGATTAGCCTTGTTAAAATCCCCAGCTACGATGAATGCAGCCTCAGGGTGTGTGGTTTCCAGTTTACAGAGAGTCAGATAGAGTTCGTTCAGGGCCATCGATGTGTCTGCTTGGGGGGGAATATATACGGCTGTGATTATGACCGAAGTGAATTCCCTTGGTAGATAATGCGGTCTACATTTGATTGTGAGGAGTTCTAGATCAGGTGAACAGAATGACTTTAGTTCCTGAGTGTTGTTATGATGGTCACACCACGTCTCGTTAATCATGAGGCATACCCCCCCGCCCCTCTTCTTACCAGAAAGATGTATGTTTCTGTCTGCGCGATGCGTGAAGAAACCAGCTGGCTGCACCGACTCCGTTAGCGTCTTTTCAGTTAGCCATGTTTCCGTGAAGCAGAGCACGTTGCAATCCCTGATGTCTCTCTCGAATGTTACCTGTGCTCGGATTTCATCGACCTTATTCTCAAGAGACTGGACATTGGCGAGTAGTATGCTAGGGAGTGGAGCGCGATGTGCTCGTCTCCGAAGCCTGACCAGGAGACCGCTACGTTTTCCCCTTTTTCGGCGTCGTGTAGCTTCGCCGGCTGGGATCAGGTCCATTGTATTAGGTGGAAGGCAAGACACTGGATCCGTTTCGGGAAAGTCATATTCCTGGTAGGAAGGGTGGTTAGTTGACGTTAATCGTATATTCAGTAGTTCCTCCCGGCTGTATGTAATGAAACTTAAGATCACCCGGGGTACCAATGTAAGAAATAACACATAGAAAAACAAAATACTGCATATTTTCCAAGGAACGCGAAGCGAGGCAGCCATCCTGTTCGGCGCCGGAAGTTTAGTGTTTTATTATGGTTTTGATGCCATTTGTTGAATATGTTGAAACAGTTGATTTGTTGAATAGAGTAGTTGAATGACAGAGGAATAAGGATTAGGGAATATGAATAGGTTGATAACCTTAAACAGAGAATAAACATGCATTATTTTACACAATAAACAATGCATGACACAGCAACAAAGCATGGCTTTGAATAAAGTAAACGTTTAAACAATTTAATCTAGCACTTCAAACAATTACTTCTGCAGTCAGAACATATCCACAACAAAAGAAGTCACCACTCCTACCAGAGTTAAACATGTAAATTGTGCTAAGCACTGGATGCAACATAATAAATAATTCCAAACATTACATACCAGTTGCGTCTTTAGGGTTGAACAATGAGCTGTTTGTATGTTGAGGACCCAAGCAAAGCTGAGCCCAAACATTTTATACCCATGCTTATCTGCCAGGTGCGCATGTAAAAGTAGTCCCTCCAGAAATCCTGGCTCAATTTTTAAGTTCCACCCGTGTTTTTGGGTTATCTGCCCTCTTGAGGCCTGGAGTTCTTTAAAGGAAGAGCTGCCATTGTGCTCATGTTTAGAGTGTTCTGTTTTTTGACGCAACAGTCATTTAATAGTAAAATAATTTAAGGGATCAATACATTTCTATATTGCTTCTATATTCTATATTCTATTCTATTCTATATATATATATTGCTTCCCCAGTATCTGCATGAACCAAGTGTTTTGGTTGACCCTGCTGGACAGAAAGAGAAGAAGGAATCGGAACACGCTGCATTCAAATTCAGGTCTTAGTTATTCCATTGTACTGGATCTAATACATATTAGCATTTTACATCAATTCATAAGTGTAATACTTTTTTATGACATACTGTGAAAAACCCTCTTGGCTGCTGGCTCTGTCACTTTCAGACATGTGCAGAGCAGACTTGAACCACAGGGGTTCTCTGTAAACCCTTTGACTTTCAATTGGCACCGTTGACCTGTATGTATTCTCTCCTGATTGGCTCTGTGGTGCACAGTCTGGCAGTCTGACTAAAGAGCCAGAGGTATGAGGAGAGACATTCTCCTTTGTATTTATGGGAACAAATATTTCCTAACACTTTGGATCCTATTCTTGGACAGTTAGAAGATACAATGCATCAATGCAAAAAAAAAGTATTACTAATTACTGTCCATGAGTAACCTCAACCTTGTGGGTCTGTGAATGTTTGGGCCAATAAAGTGCCAACTCAATTCTACCACTGACTAGTCTCTCATGCCCTTTATTACTGGAGTACACTAACCCCTAATTGGGGCTCTTTTTTTGACACATAGTAGCAATTTACCAGATAACAAGTCAAGAAGAACAAAAGTAGATTGTTGTAAGGGTGTATTACATCCTGTGCTGGCCCCATTGTCATATCCATTCTGGATTCTGAGTGGTAAAATCATAGCTGAAAAATGCCTTTATGTATGTGTATTCATTTTCCGCCAAGACAGAACTGCCAAAGGGGGTGGAGTTGCAATCTACTGCAGAGACAGCCTGCAGAGTTCTGTCATGCTATCCAGGTCTGTGCCCAAACAGTTCGAGCTTCTACTTTTAAAAATCCACCTTTACAGAAATAAGTCTCTCACTGTTGCCGCTTGTTACAGACCCCCCTCAGCCCCCAGCTGCGCCCTGGACACCATATGTGAATTAATTGCCCCCCATTTATCTTCAGAGTTTGTAATGTTAGGTGACCTAAACTGGGATATGCTTAACACCCCGGCCGTCCTACAATCTAAGCTGGATGCCCTCAATCTCACCCAAATTATCATGGAACAAATTACCAGGTACAACCCCAAATCCGTAAACTCGGGCAACCTCATAGATATCATTCTGACCAACCTGTCCTCTAAATACACCTCTGCTGTCTTCAACCAGGATCTCAGCGATCACTGCCTCATTGCCTGCGTCCGTAATGGGTCTGCGGTCAAACGACCACCCCTCATCACAGTCAAACGCTCCCTAAAACACTTCAGCGAGCAGGCCTTTCTAATCGACCTGGCCTGGGTATCCTGGAAAGATATTGACCTCATTCCGTCAGTAGAGGATGCCTGGTTATTCTTTAAAAGTGCTTTCCTCACCATCTTAAATAAGCATGCCACATTCAAAAACTGTAGAACCAGGAACAGATATTGCCCTTGGTTCACTCCAGACCTGACTGCCCTTGACCAGCACAAAAACATCCTGTGGCGTACTGCATTAGCATCGAATAGCCCCTGTGATATGCAACTTTTCAGGGAAGTCAGGAACCAATATACACAGGCAGTTAGGAAAGCAAAGGCTAGCTTTTTCAAACAGAAATTTACATCCTGTAGCACAAACTCCAAAAGGTTCTGGGACACTAAAGTCCATGGAGAATAAGAGCACCTCCTCCCAGCTGCCCACTGCACTGAGGCTAGGAAACACTGTCACCACAGATAAATCTACGATTATCGAGAATTTCAATAAGCATTTTTCTAAGGCTGGCCATGCTTTCCACCTGGCTACCCATCCCCCGGTCAACAGCTCTGCACCCCCCACAGCAACTTGCCCAAGCCTCCCCCATTTCTCCTTCACCCAAATCCAGATAACTGATGTTCTGAAAGAGCTGCAAAAACTGGACCCCTACAAATCAGCTGTGTTAGACAATCTGGACCCTCTCTTTATAAAATCATCTGCCGCAATTGTTGCAACCCCTATTATTAGCCTGTTCAAGCTCTCATTCGTATCGTCTGAGATCCCCAAAGATTGGTAAGCTGCCGCGGTCATCCCCCTCTTCAAAGGGGGAGACACGCTAGACCCAAACTGTTACAGACCTATATCTATCCTACCCTTAACAAACAGATCACCGACCATTTCGAATCCCACCGTACCTTCTCCACTATGCAATCTGGTTTCCGAGCTGGTCATGGGTGCACCTCAGCCACGCTCAAGGTCCTAAACGATATCATAATCTCCATCAACAAAAGACAATACTGTGCAGCCGTATCGATCGACCTGGCCAAGGCTTTCGACTCTGTCAATCACCGCATTCTTATCGGCAGACTCAACAGCCTTGGTTTCTCAAATGACTGTCTCGCCTTGTTCACCAACTACTTCTCAGATAGAGTTCAGTGTGTCAAATGTGAGGGCCTGTTGTCCGGACCTCTGGCAGTCTCTATGGGGGTGCCACAGGGTTCAATTCTTGGGCCGACTCTTTTCTCTGTATACATCAATGACTTCGCTCTTGCGGCTGGTGATTCTCTGGTCCACCTCTATGCAAACGACACCATTCTGTATACTTCTGGCCCTTCTTTGGACACTGTGTTAACTAACCTCCAGAAGAGCTTCAATGCCATACAACTCTCCTTCTGTGGACTCCAACTGCTCTTAAATGCAAGTAAAACTAAATGCATGCTCTTCAACCGATCACTGCCCGCATCTGCCCACCCGCCTAGCATCACTACTCTGGACAGTTCTGACTTAGAATATGTGGACAACTACAAATACCTAGACTGTAAACTCTCCTTCCAGACTCATATTAAGCATCTCCAATCCAAAATTAAATCTAGAATTGGCTTCCTATTTCGCAACAAAGCATCCTTCACTCATGCTGCCAAACATACCCTCGTAAAACTGACTATCCTACCGATCCTTGACTTCGGCGATGTCATTTACAAAATAGCCTCCAACACTCTACTCAGCAAATTGGATGCAATCTATTACAGTACCATCCGTTTCGTCACCAAAGCCCCATATACTACCCACCACTGCGACCTGTATGCTCTCGTCGGCTGGCCCTCACTACATATTCGTCGCCAGACCCACTGGCTCCAGGTCATCTATAAGTCTATGCTAGATAAAACTCAGCCTTATCTCAGCTCACTGGTCACCATAACAGCACCCACCCGTAGCACACGCACCAGCAGGTATATTTCACTGGTCACCCCAAAGCCAATTCCTCATTTGGCCGCCTTTCCTTCCAGTTCTCTGCTGCCAATGACGGGAACGAATTGCAAAAATCACTGAAGCTGGAGACTCATATCTCCCTCACTATCTTTAAGCATCAGCTATCAGAGCAGCTTACAGATCATTGCACCTGTATGTAGCCCATCTGTAAATAGCCCATCCAACTACCTCATCCCCATATTGTTATTTATTTTATTTATTTTTATTCTCCTTTGCACCACAGTATCTCTACTTGCACATTCATCTTCTGCACATCTCACTCCAGTATTTATTTGCGAAATAGTAATTATTTCGCCACTACGGCCTATTTATTGCCTTACCTCCCTAATCTTACTTAATTTGCACACACTGTATATAGACTTTTGTATTGTGTTATTGACTGTACGTTTGTTTATTCCATGTGTAACTCTGTGTTGTTGTTTGTGTCACACCGCTTTGCTTTATCTTGGCCAGTTGTATATGAGAACTTGTTCTCAACTGGCTTACCTGGTTGCATAGGTGAAAGGTGAAATAAAAAATATAAAAAATACTGTATGTGGGAATGTCTTATGTCTGTCCTACATTGTTTGTCCACCCGCCTCTTGAGGATTGACCACAAATTCTCAATGGGATTAAGGTCTGGGGAGTTTCCTGGCCATGGACCCAAAATATCGATGTTTTGTTACCCAAGCCACTTAGTTATCACTTTTGCCTTATGGCAAGGTGCTCCATCATGCTGGAAAAGGCATTGTTCGTCACCAAACTGTTCCTGTATGGTTGGGAGAAGTTGCTCTTGGAGGATGTGTTGGTACCATTCTTTATTCATGGCTGTGTTCTTAGGCAAAATTGTGAGTAAGCCCACTCCCTTGGCTGAGAAGCAACCCCACTCATGAATGGTCTCAGGATGCTTTACTGTTGGCATGACACAGGACTGATGGTAGCACTCACCTTGTCTTCTCCGGACAAGCTTTTTTCCGGATGCCACAAAAAAACGGAAAGGGGATTCATCAGAGAAAATGACAGTACCCCGGTCCTCAGCAGTCCAATCCCTGTACCTTTTGCAGAATATCAGTCTGTCCCTGATGTTTTTCCTGGAGAGAAGTGGCTTCTTTGCTGCCCTTCTTGACACCAGGCCATCCTCCAAAAGTCTTTGCCTCACTGTGCGTGCAGAGTGCCTGCTGCCATTCCTGAGCAAGCTCTGTACTGGTGGTGCCCCGATCCCGCAGCTGAATCAACTTTAGGAGACGGTCCTGGCGCTTGCTGGACTTTCTTGGGCGCCCTGCACAACAATTGTTGCCTTCTACACAACAATCGAACTGCTCTCCTTGAAGTTCTTAATGATCCGATAAATGGTTGATTTAGGTGCAATCTTACTGGCAGCAATATCCTTGCCTGTGAAGCCCTTTTTGTGCAAAGCAATGATGATGGCACGTGTTTCCTTGCAGGTAACCATGATTGACAGAGGAAGAACAATGATTCCAAGCACCACCCTCCTTCTGAAGCTTCCAGTCTGTTATTTGAACTCAATCAGCATGACAGAGTGATCTCCAGCCTTGTACTCGTCAACACTCACACCTGTGTTAACGAGAGAATCACTGACATGAATCCGCTGGTCCTTTTGTGGCAGGACTGAAATGCAGTGGAAATGTTTTTGGGGGATTCAGTTCATTTGCATGGCAAAGATAGACTTTGCAATTAATTGCAATTCATCTGATCACTCTTCATAACATTCTGGAGTATATGCAAATTGCCATCATACAAACTGAGGCAGCAGACTTTGTGAAAATTAATATTTGTGTCATTCTCAAAACTTTTGGCCACGACTGTAAATTTATTCGCTCTGTGATAGGGTTGGATCCTATATGCTACTTGTATTGTCCTGTAAATGGTTCAGTGCCTATAATTTAGGCTGTGTGTAGAATGGGGCATAAAGGAAATTACCTCTACTAATAAATTACTTCTAGATTATAGTGATACGAAAAACAGCATACGAATTTGGCTTGTGTATTCATTTGCCTATAACTAATCATAATTCCATTATTTATACATTAACTTCTTATGGCTGCAGGGGCAGTATTGAGTAGCTTGGATGAAAGGTGCACAGAGGTGCCCATAGTAAACTGCCTGCTCCTCAGTCCCAGTTGCTAATATATGCATATTATTCGTATTGGATAGAAAACACTCTGACGTTTCTAAAACTGTTTGAATTATGTCGGTAAGTATAACAGAACTCATATGGCAGGCAAAAACCTGAGAAGTTCCACTTCCTGTTTGAATTGTTTCTGAGGTGGCAGATTTTCAACCAAGCTCTCATTGAAATTACAGCGAGATATTGATGAGTTTTCACTTCCTACGGCTTCCACTAGATGTCAACAGTCAATAGAACTTTGTCTGATGACTCTAATGTGAAGGGGGGCCGAAGGAGACAGGAAGTAGTCAGGTCTGCCACGAGCTGACCATGCTTTCACATGCGCTTTCACATGCACGTTCACATGAGGAGGACCTCCGTTCCACCGCTCTTCTGAAGTCAATCTAATTCTCCGGTTGGAACGTTATTCAAGATGTATGTTAACACCATTCTAAAGATTGATTCAGTACATCGTTTGACATGTTTCTACTGACCGTTACGGAACTTTTGGACATTTCGTCACGTTATAGTGGACGCGCTTTGTGACTTTGGAATTGTTTACCAAAAGCGCTAACCAAAGTAGCTAATTGGACATAAATAACGGACATTATCGAACAAATCAAGCATTTATTGTGGACCTGGGATTCCTAGGACTGCATTCTGATGAAGTTCATTAAAGGTAAGGAAACATTTATCATGTATTTTCTGGTTTCTGTTGACCCCAACATGGCGGCTAATTTGGCTATTGTTCTGAGCTCCGTCTCAGATTATTGCATGATTTGCTTTTTCAGTAAAGTTTTTTTGAAATCTGACACAGAGGTTGCATTAGGGAGAGGTATATCTATAATTCCATGTGTATAACTTGTATTATCATCTACATTTATGATGAGTATTTCTGTTGAAACGATGTGGCTATGCAAAATCACTTGATGTTTTTGGAACTAGTGAATGTAACGCGCCAATGTAAACTCAGATTTTTTGTTATAAATATGAACTTTATCAAACAAAACATGCATGTATTGTGTAACATGAAGTCCTATGAGTGTCATCTGATGAAGATAATCAAAGGTTACTGATTAATTTTATCTCTATTTCTGCTTTTTCTGACTGCTATCTTTCGCTGGAAAAATGGCTGTGCTTATTGTGGTTTGGTGGTGACCTAACATAATCGTTTGTAGTGCTTTCGCTGAAAAGCATATTTGAAATCGGACACTTTGGTGGGATTAATAACAAGATTACCTTTAAAATGATATAAGACACATGTATGTTTGAGGAATTTTAATTATGAGATTTCTGTTGTTTGAATTTGGCGCCCTGCACTTTCACTGGCTGTTGTCATATCGATGCCGGTAGCGGGATGCAGCCATAAGAAGTTAAAAAGAGAATACTTCAAATTGAGAAGATCCTGCCATGGAAAAGACGACTGGGCGCACATAAAGTGTAAAGGAGGGGAAATAACTCACACCATGCAGCAGGACACCTTCAGCTGTGGGGTCTTTGTAATGCAGGTTTGATAGTTATATTTTCAATAATGAATGGTTAGCTGTTATGTGACAATTAGGTCAAAAACTCTATTTTAGTTTTTGGTCTAGATGGCCAAGGAAGTTGCACAGAACTTCCCCAACATCCCCTCCCAAATTGATATGGAACCTTCTAAAACACATGGAGCAACTGTGAAAAGAAATGGCTGAGGATATACAAAAAATGTCTGGTATGTAATGACATTTAATTCAAAGTAAATGTAAATGCTTTATTTTTATGTAGTTGTGTGGGACAGCCATATGTTCAGTTCATGCCTATGATTTCAGAGTTCAACAAAGCCAACAACTGCTTCATGTGTGCCACTGATAAAGAACCTGGATGTGGCCCAAAGACTGCCTGGGTTAGTAACTTTATTTAACATGTTTATTATCTTTTGACAACAGTGACGGCATATAAGACAATTTATGATATAACACAATGGATGGCTAATTCGTCATTCGTCATACTGCATTGATATTTGATATTATTTATAATGCGTTACGCTTTGTTTTGTTTTAGATTGAATGTTTTGCATGCCAAGGGTGGTTCCATGTGCTGTAACTAGGAATGAAGAAAAACGAGTTCAACAGAGTGAAGAACACAAACTGGAAGTGCAGTCTTTGTTGTTGAAAATGTATGCTATACCCCATCCATACTGAAGAGACTCTGAAATGTACATCAACCAGGGATAAAGAAAGAAGAAAGAAAGTTAACACTGTGAAATGTTTCATACTTAATTGAAGTTAAGTGTCTGTTGACATGTTGGAAAGATTAAAGGTCTACAATTTGTTTAATTTGTCAATATTCAATTTTTATTCATTGATTTACTGGCCACCATTACTGTGGTTACATGTTCAGTATATGTATTGACCACTGCAGCCTACCTCACTAGCTCACCCTCCATCCCTGCTTTGGAAAATTAATAGCATGACTCTCGTACTTTGCCCTTTTCCTTTATGGTCGATATTAACGACGAAAGGAGATATTATCTGTCTCTTTCCTATTGTGTACCGCTGTTAAATAGTGTGGAAAAATAAAAAACAGGGAAAATAAGTACTTAGAACTACCAATTATTATAGATAAATATTAAAGACATGGGTAAACACAACACTGGACTGAACCCCCTAATTTCCACTGCACGCTTCTTAGGTGTGTAATTGACATGACCAAGAAGCTACTGCAAATTTGAAACTATGAAAAATGTACGTTACACTGAGTGATTTTATAGTACACAAACAAGAGTGTGCAATATAGAAGGGTAGTCAGCGGACATTAGGTCACATGACCAAGGAGCAATTGAAATTCAAAATGCTGAAAAATTCATGTAAAACCATGTGAGATGAAAATAGACAAACTAAAGGGTGTGCATTGTGTAGGCCTACTGAGTGGACATTCTGAACCTTGTTTGAAGTCACTAGGTAACTCCTCTAGCTCCACAATGAAATATGGTGCAGGCCAGGCAGCAGGCTGTTAGCCAGCCTGCCAGTTTAGTGGAGTCTGCCACTAGCACAGTCAGTGTAGTCAGCTCAGCTATCCCCATTGAGACCGTGTCTGTGCCTCGACCTGGGTTGGGCAAAACTAAACATGGCGGTGTTCGCCTTAGCAATCTCACTAGGATAAAGACCTCCTCCATTCCTGCCATTATTGAAAGAGATCGTGATACTTCACATCTCAAAATAGGGCTACTTAATGTTAGATCCCTTACTTCAAAGGCAGTTATAGTCAATGAACTAATCACTGATCATAATCTTGATGTGATTGGCCTGACTGAAACATGGCTTAAGCCTGATAAATTTACTGTGTTAAATGAGGCCTCACCTCCTGGTTACACTAGTGACCATATCCCCCGTTCATCCCGCAAAGGCGGAGGTGTTGCTAACATTTAAGATAGCAAATTTCAATTTACAAAAAAAAGAAGACGTTTTCATCTTTTGAGCTTCTAGTCATGTAATCTATGCAGCCTACTCAATCACTGTTTATATCTACTGTTTACAGGCCTCCCGGGCCATATACAGCGTTCCTCACTGAGTTCCCTGAATTCCTATCGGACATTGTAGTTATAGCAGATAATATTCTAATTGTTGGTGATTTTAATATTCACATGGAAAAGTCCACAGACCCACTCCAAAAGGCTTTCGGAGCCATCATCGACTCAGTGGGTTTTGTCCAACATGTCTCTGGACCTACTCACTGTCACAGTCATACTCTGGACCTAGTTTTGTCCCATGGAATAAATGTTGTAGATCTTAATGTTTTTCCTCATAATCCTGGACTATCGGACCACCATTTTATTACGTTTGCAATCGCAACAAATAATCTGCTCAAACACCAACAAAGGAGCATCAAAAGTCGTGCTATAAATTCTCAGACAACACAAAGATTCTTTGATGCCCTTCCAGACTCCCTCTGCCTACCCAAGGACGTCAGAGGACAAAAATCAGTTAACCACCTAACTGAGGAACTCATTTTAACCTTGCGCAATACCCTAGATGCAGTTGCACCCCTAAAAACTAAAAACATTTGTCATAAGAAACTAGCTCCCTGGTATACAGAAAATACCCGAGCTCTGAAGCAAGCTTCCAGAAAATTGGAACGGAAATGGCGCCACACCAAACTGGAAGTCTTCCAACTAGCTTGGAAAGACAATACCGTGCAGTATCGAAGAGCCCTGACTGCTGCTCGATCATCCTATTTTTCCAACTTAATTGAGGAAAATAAGAACAATCCGAAATTTCTTTTTGATACTGTCGCAAAGCTAACTAAAAAGCAGCATTCCACAAGTGAGGATGGCTTTCACTTCAGCAGTAATAAATTCATGAACTTCTTTGAGGAAAAGATCATGATCATTAGAAAGCAAATGACAGACTCCTCTTTAAATCTGCGTATTCCTCCAAAGCTCAGCTGTCCTGAGTCTGCACACCTCTGCCAGGACCTAGGATCAAGAGAGACACTTAAGTGTTTTAGTACTATATCTCTTGACACAATTATGAAAATAATCATGGCCTCTAAACCTTCAAGCTGCATACTGGACCCTATTCCAACTAAACTACTGAAAGAGCTGCTTCCTGTGCTCGGTCCTCCTATGTTGAACATCTCTATCCACCGGATGTGTACCAAACTCCCTAAAAGTGGCGGTGATAAAGCCTGTCTTGAAAAAGCCAAACCTTGACCCAGAAAATATAAAAAAACTATCGGCCTATATCGAATATCCATTCCTCTCAATTTTTTTTGAAAAAGCTGTTGCGCAGCAACTTCCTGCCTTCCTGAAGACAAACAATGTATACGAAATGGTTCAGTCTGGTTTTAGACCCCATATAGCACTGAGACTGCACATGTGAAGGTGGTAAATTACCTTTTAATGGCGTCAGACCGAGGCTCTGCATCTGTCCTCGTGCTCCTAGACCTTAGTGCTTCCTTTGATACCATCGATCACCACATTCTTTTGGAGAGATTGGAAACCCAAATTGGTCGACACGGACAAGTTCTGGCCTGGTTTAGATCTTATCTGTCAGAAAGATATCAGTTTGTCTCTGTGAATGGTTTTTCCTCTGACAAATCAACTGTACATTTCGGTGTTCCTCAAGGTTCCGTTTTGGGACCACTATTGTTTTCACTATATATTTTACCTCTTGGGGATGTCATTCGAAAACATAATGTTAACTTTCACTGCTATGCGGATGACACACAGCTGTGCATTTCAATGAAACATGGTGAAGCCCCAAAATTGCCCTCGCTAGAAGCCTGTGTTTCAGACATAAGGAAGTGGATGGCTGCAAACTTTCTACTTTTAAACTCGGACAAAACAGAGATGCTTGTTCTAGGTCCCAAGAAACAAAGAGATCTTCTATTGAATCTGACAATTAATCTTGATGGTTGTACAGTCGTCTCAAATAAAACTGTGAAGGACCTTGGCGTTACTCTGGACCCTGATCTCTCTTTTGACGAACATATTAAGACTGTTTCAAGGACAGCTTTTTTCCATCTATGTAACATTGCAAAAATCAGAAACTTTCTGTCCAAAAATTATGCAGAAAAATGAATCCATGCTTTTGTTACTTCTAGGTTAGACTACTGCAATGCTCTACTTTCCGGCTACCCGGATAAAGCACAAAATAAACTTCAGTTAGTGCTAAATACGGCTGCTAGAATCCTGACTAGAACCAACAAATTTGATCATATTACTCCAGTGCTAGCCTCCCTACACTGGCTTCCTGTTAAGGCAAGGGCTGATTTCAAGGTTTTACTGCTAACCTACAAAGCATTACATGGGCTTGCTCCTACCTATCTTTCCGATTTGGTCCTGCCGTACATACCTACACGTACGCTACGGTCACAAGACGCAGGCCTCCTAATTGTCTCTAGAATTTCTAAGCAAACAGCTGGAGGCAGGGCTTTCTCCTTATAGAGCTCCATTTTTATGGAATGGTTTGCCTACCCATGTGAGAGACGCAGACTCGGTCTCACCCTTTAAGTCTTTACTGAAGACTCATCTCTTCAGTGGGTCATATGATTGAGTGTAGTCTGGCCCAGGAGTGGTCACATGACCAAGGAGCTATTGAAATTCTACATTTTGAAAAATTCATGCAAAACCATGTGAGATGAAAATGGACAAACTAAAAGTTGTGCAATGTGTAGGCCTACTGAGTGGACATTCTGAATCTTGTTTGAAGTCACTAGGTCACATGACCAAGGAGCTATTGAAATTCTACATTTTGAAAAATTATTTTAAAATCTTGTGAGATGAAAATGGACAAACTAAAGGGTGTGCAATATGTAAGCCCACTGAGTGGACATTCTGAACCTTGTTTGAAGTCACCAGGTCACATGACCAAGGAGCTATTGAAATTATACATTTAGAAAAATTCATGTAAAACCATGTGAGATAAAAATTGACAAACTAAAGGGTGTGCAATGTGTAGGCCCACTGAGTGGACATTCTGAACCTTGTTTGAAGTCACTAGGTCACATGACCAACGAGCTATTGAAATTTTACATTTTGAAAAATTCATGTAAAATCATGTGAGATGAAAATGGACAAACTAAAGGGGGTGCAATGTGTGTCTATGCCATCGGGTTCGCTACAACCAGTTTTGAAACTGTTAGGAGTAATAGTTAAAGAGCTATTGAAATGTGAACATTTTGATTTGTCACTATGTTGACGGTCCCTAACTGCTGTTGGTGGATGTAAGGAAAACTACAGGCGAATATCCGTCGAATATCCAACCTGAAACTGTCTTTACCTCGGTCAGACCAGCATACTTAAATAGGGCTAATAAAACGTCCCTGTGGATTTTGTCTCAGATGACCACTCACATAAGGACAAAACCAGCAGACAACAGGTAAAGTACGTTCAAATTAAGTTAATTCAACAGTCTGACTTGTGATGGCTGGTGTTTCACCAGCTTACATTACAACCAGTCAACTTGCAAATCAATACCTATATATCATATCGTAAAAAACCTATCATGTTGCAGCGCAAGGGAGTTTAGGCTTACCTCGGCTACGTTTGTACAGTGCAGTTGTTGTTCAGTCTGTTGTCCGCGGATGGACGGCAAAAGAGATCAGTGATTATATTGAAACTGAAAGTGATTCTCTAATGTTTAAAATTAGGTTTCTGGGAAAGCACGACGTATCAAAAAAATACCATACTTATGCCGCGTTCATGTGCTGGTTGATACTAGGAACTCTGACATATACGATTTACTAATGAATTAAATGCGGCATGGGTCAGGTCATGTATCACTGAAGCTGAGTAGGGACTTTTTTTTAACTAACGTCGTGCCCTGTGTATAACCAACACATAACTACAACCAGTTAGCGAGTACAAATAGCACTTGAAGGCAGCACTATTCCTACGGAGAACAATAGCCCGACAATTGGCTCATTAACGCCGTTCACACAATTTAACATTTTGTTAATTCATAAAAAATTTGGATGCGTAAATTCCATCTCTTTTTTGACTGGTGAAAATAAGTGAAGAAAAGCAACTTTCACTTTCTGAATCTGCAGCCAAATGGGTGTCACTAGTTATAATGTCCCTACTTACAATGTTATTTTAATCCTAACCTTAACCACACTGCTAACATTATGCCTAACCTTAAATTAAGACCAAAAAGCAACTTGTTTAAAAAAATATATTATAGACAATTTTGACTTGTGGTAACTAGTAGAAACCCCCCTTGGAATACAGTGCATTCGGAAGGTATTCAGACCCCTTGACTTTTTCTTTAAAAAATTACGTCACATCTTATTCTAAAATTGATTCAATTAAATGTTTTCCTCATTAATCTACACACAATACCCCATAATGACAGTGTAAACAGCTTTTTTTTTTGAAATGTTTGCAAATGTATTAAAAATAGAAAACAGAAGTATTCAGAACCTTTGCTATGAGACTCGAAATTGAGCTCACGTGCATCCTATTTCCATTGATCCTCCGTGAGATGTTGCTAAAACTTGTTTGGAGTCCACCTGTGGTAAATTCAATTGATTGGACATGATTTGGAAAGACACAAACCTATCTATATAAGGTCCCACAGTTGACAGTGCATGTCAGAGCAAAAACCAAGCCATGAGGTTCGAAGGAATTGTCCGTGGAGCTCTGAGACAGGATTGTGTCGAGGAACAGATCTGATGAAGGGTACCAAAAAAATTGTGCACCATTGAAGGTCCCCAAGAACACAGTGGCCTCCATCATTCTTAAATGGAAGAAGTTTGGAACCACCAAGACTCTTCCTAGAGCTGGTTGCCTGGCCAAACTGAGCAATCGAGGGAGAAGGGCCTTGGTCAGAGAAGTGACGAAGAAACCGATGGTCACTCTGACAGAGACCCAGAGTTTCTCTGTGGAGATGGGAGAACCTTCCAGAAGGACAACCATCTCTGCAACACTCCACCAATGAGGCCTTTATGGTGGAGTGGCCAGAAAGAAACCACTCCTCAGTAAAAGGCACATGACAGCCCGCAAGGAATTTGCCAAAAGGCACCTAAAGACTCTCAGAGCATGAGAAATAAGATTCCCTGGTCTGAGGAAACCAAGATTTAACTCTTTGGCCTGAATGCCAATCGTCACATCTGGAGGAAACCTGGCACCATCAGAGGCAGGGACTGGGAGACTAGTCAGGATCGAGGGAAAGATGAACGGAGCAAAGTACAGAGAGATCCTTGATGAAAACCTGCTCCAGAGCACTCAGGACCTCAGACTGGGGTGAAGGTTCACCTTCCAACAATACAACGACCCTAAGAACACAGCCAAGAAAACGCAGGGGTGGCTTCTGGACAAGTTTCTGAATGTCCTTGAGTGGCCCAGCAAGAGCCCGGACTTGAACCCGATCGAACATCTCTGGAGAAAATAGCTGCTCAGTAACGCTCCTCATCCAACCTGACAGAGCTTGAGAGGATCTGCAGAGAAGAATGAGAGACACTCCCCAAATACAGGCATGCCAAGCCTGTAGCGTCATACCCAAGAAGACTCAAAGCTGTAATTGCTGCCAAAGAAGCTTCAACAAAGTACTGAGTAACAAGTCTGAATACTTATGTAAATGTGATATCAGTTTTTATTTGTAATACATTTGCAAACATTTCTAAAAACATGTTTTTGCTTTGTGATTAAGAGGTATTGTGTGTAGATTGATGAGGGTAAAAGGGGTCTGACTACTTTCCGAATGCACTGTAGGTATTCTACAGGTAGGTATTCTACATTCTACAAGTCAATTATGTGAGTAGGCTAGAATCGACGAATGCTTTTCCATAGCAGGAAAACAATTTAATGTTTGAAGATGAATTTCATAATGAAATTGAAGCTAACATTGGACAATATTTTAACTTCACTTTTAATTGTCTATGCATATGGCTCAGCCATGTTAATTATGCAGATATATATTTATTTTTTTACATAGCCTATACAGTAGTCCTAGGCTATATCATATTCACCTGAACTATATTTAATTCATAATTGTATTATAGATTGACTATTTCTGGGAGCTGCAGGCTAATCATCCTGTGAAGCCACTTGACCATGGATTCCCCAATGTGCCTGGTCGAAAACACCGACTGTGAGCTTCATGTAGTTCCTGGTGCCCTCAAGTACCTGATGAGACTGAACCAGCAAGTCGTAGTGGTGGCGGTGGTCGGGCTGTACCGCACCGGCAAGTCCTACCTCATGAACAAGCTGGCTGGAAAGAGAAAAGGTGAGACAGAGACTGACTAATGCTGAGAGACATATCTGAATTCACAAACTGGTTTGGGCATCATCTGTGCCTCAATAGACAATTCTTAAAAAATATATATTTTAAAAAGAAATTATTCTTAAAATGGTCTTTGCGGGGCCTCCCGGGTGGCGCAGTGGTCTAGGGCACTGCATCGCAGCGCTAGCTGTCCCACCAGAGTCTCTGGGTTCGCGCCCAGGCTCTGTCGCAATAAATTGGTGATAATCTTGCACGAAGTCAACATAGATCTGGGATGTTTGAAAGAGTAATCTAAAAGTTATGGCCTACTCCAGAACATGGAAAAGATCAGGGGCTGTCTGTTGACTCCATATGAGAGAGAATATGAATAGTCCAGAAGCTAGAGTGTTTTCCTACCTCAACTCTTCCTTTGGACCATGCAGAGGAGAAGGAGAGATCAGCTGTGCTGGAGCAGGAGAAGAAGGCTGCTGAAGAGAAACGGTTGGAGATGGAGCGCACCATGGAGGACGATCGCAGAAGCAAAGACGAGAAGTTGAAGCAGATGGAAGAGAAGATGAAGAAGGAGATGAAGCAACAGGAACGGGACTTCCACAGGGCCTTGGAGTGCAAGGTGCAGGAGCAGAAGGATCTGCTGGAGAAGGGCCACAAGGAGAAGGCTGACTTAATGAGACAGGATATAGAGGAGTTCAAGAAGAGCAACACACCTGGGAAGGAAGGAGGTGGTTTCCTTGAGTCTACAGTCATGCCTGTTCTTCGATTTGGATTGGACGCTGCCAACACTGTCTTTCAATATAAGCTCATGAGGGGAGCTTTTATGAAGTAGAAACATTGTGTATTACCTGAGCATGTACACATTTTGTTAGCTTTATCTAGCAATGTAAAGCGAAAAGTCAAGTTGATAGCCATGCTTAGTATCAGTATAAGCTTTATATGCAAGAGTGATGTATTATTATTTTTCTTACACAGTATATGTATTTACAGGTTTTGGTGAAATTATCACTGTACTAGTATAGCGCTTAAATCTAGAGGCTTTAATAAAAACATTTCTAGACTAACTGAGACTTTTCTTTAATCATAGTATACACTGAACAAAAATATAAACGCAACAATTTCTAAGATTTTACTGAATTACATTTAAGGAAATCAATCAACTGAAGTAAATTAGGTTCATTAGGTCCTAATCTCTGGATTTCACATGACTGGGAATGCAGATATGCATCTGTTGGTCACAGATACCTTAAAAAAAAGGTAGGGGCGTGGACCAGAAAACCAGTCAGTATTTGGTGTGATCACCATTTGCCTCATGCAGCACAACACATCTCCTTCGCATAGAGTTGATCAGGCCATTGATTGTGGAATGTTGTCTCACTCCTCTTCAATAGCTGTGTGAAGATGCTGGATGTTGGCAGGAACTGGAACACAATGTCGATCCAGAGCATCCCAGAACTGGGACATTTTCAACTTCCAAAAATTGTGTACAGATCCTTGCGACATGGGGCCGTGCATTATCATGCTGAAACATGAGGTGATGGCGGCAGATGAATGGCACGACAATGGGCCTCAGGATCTCGTCACGGTTTCTCTGTGCATTCAACTTGCCATTGATAAAATGCAATTGTGTTTGTTGTCCTTGCTTATGCTGGCCCACACCATAACCACACCGCCACCATTGGGCACTCTGTTCACAACGTTGGCTGTCTGCCATCTGCCCTGTACAGTTGAAACTGTGATTCATCCGTGAAGAGCACACTTCTCCAGCGTGCCAGTGGCCATCAAAGGTGGCCAAACTGCAGTCAGGTGTCATGACGTTGCCCTCTTTGGACACCGCGAGCACCATCCCTCTACCTCGGCACATCTCTCTCTGTCTCCTACAACCAGGCTGCTGTGGTCAGAGAGGTTGTAAATTCCTAGGGAAGATCCTGCCTCATGGCCAGACAGTATAGAGAGAGATTGAGTTTCATAGAGAGAACAAAGGAATTTCTTCCACCTCACCGAACTGGAGAACCGAACGACATTTATGTTCTGGAGAAGGTATAAAAGATCGGTGAAGAATCCAGCTACGAACTGGTCCATTTGGTACAATTTTGTGAAACTCATGGGAGACAATATGGCCACATTACCATAACGCTGTTTATACAATAGCCTCAGATATGAGGCTTACATCTAATTGTTGTATAAGATGAATGAGTGAGGATGATACTGTTTGTGAAATTGTGTAATGTGATTTTGGACTGTTAAATGAAGGAAACTCCAATTCCCTTTGGAGTTTAACTAAATCAGAGGACCGCCCATGAGCACAGTTATGGTCTGGCGTCATGGGACAGGCCCTTTTCTGCTCTTCCGAATAAAACCCACACCCAGGTTTTCTATTGTCAGACCGAGCTTACCTCAATTACGAGATGGCTAACGGTTGCAGACCAGCTTACCACGAGAGGGCCAAGGTTTGAGTAGAGACCATTTACCTGAGTATAAGCTAAGGTTTGAGTAGATGGCTGAATCTTTTAACCATACCACGTGGTTAAACTTTTAGACTATCGATACCGACAGAATAAGAACAAGTCTTTGATATTAATTACTAGTCTGCAGCTAGGAATTCGGTATCATTGAACGCGAAGACCGACAACCGCCGAAACATCTATTCTATAACGACATGAATGAATGTCACTCTGAACTATCCATTCTAACCACAACAGAGAGAGAGAGCGGACAAACTCTCCAACAGAAACAAACTTTTCAACAGAGACCCCGACGACACACTGAGCGTAAATATATATATTGATTGCAATTGTTCCCGAATGAGTGAGCGTTCATGTGCAAAGGATTAGTATTTCAATTGTTATAATTATCACTCTGTCTAACAAGCCGCCATACCGGTTTAGCCCACTAGGGCACATCCGCTATAATTTCCTTGTAACCATATCTACTGTTTCTTATGCATTTCTGTGAATTACTTAGTTAGTAAATAAATTATTTTAAGACAATTGATGTATGGATGACTCATAGTGAAGACTGGGTTCGTGCAGATAACCAACAATTTACGACGTTTGGAATGAGACTAACGTGAGGTAAATAATAACTCATTAATTCGAAGACTAATTGATCAGATATTAAAATATCTGAAAGTTATATTAGGAAAATTATAACTTTGTAATCTGAATATTTTCCTTGGTGCCCCGACTTCCTAGTTAATTACAGTTACATGATTAATCAGTTTAATCGCGTAATAATAATTACAGAGAGTTATTTGATAAATAAGTAAATAAGTCTTCAGTTTTAATGATGCCAAAGACACGACAGATAACTTTTCACATTTTCTCTGATAGGGTTAAGGATGACGCTAAACCTGTTTTAATGGAGATATTGATCAATGGGGAGAACTGATGAACTGAACACCACCAGCTGAATCTCTACATGGAAACATAAGCACAAGCATTCACATGAAAAAGAGACATCCTGTCTTTCAGTCACCTCATATAAATGTAATCAAATACAAACATGAGTACATCAACAGCAGGACAACAAGAGGAACTGTAATTATGGAATGATATGAACACATCTCTACTCAGATGATCAGTACCCAGATCAGCTTTAGGGCCAGGACGAGACATGCAGGAATGATTTTCATATAAACTACTGATCTTCATTAGTCTGCTGCTTGGACACACCACGCACATCAAGACCTGAGGGGAATGTCAGAAAGCAGGACCAAGGTGTTATCCACCTTACTTTGATAAACCGATATACTGTACTGTAACCTGCTGAAAAAAACAGCATAGACCAGCGTAGTCTAGTGACCAGCTTTTGTTGTGTTTTCTCTGGTGGCCAGCCTTAGATGTGGTTTTGCTGGTGACCAGTCTTTACTGTGTTTTGGACCATGGTCACCCACACAACCAGCATCATCCTACATTATGCTGGTTTGCAAAGTGATGTCTAATTCCTATTAGAATCCAGCCTGAGTGGGGCTTGCCAACAATTGGGACTTCTATTCACCCACAATTTACATTTAGAATGACTGTCAGAATTAGAAACCTATCTAATGGAGATTACCTAAACCAGCTAATCGGGAACTACCATTTCAGTAACGGTGCAATAAATCCAATTTACAGATTGGATTAGTTTAGAAAAAAGTATGTTATTTATCTTTGTGTAGCATAAAATGAATTATTTGATTAATAAATCAATCAATGTACATGCAAAAACACAGATATGGAAACAAACTATTTTTAAGAAATCTAACTGCAATAGAGCATCCTGGGAAATATGATAATAATGGATGTGGTTTGGTCAACCAGCTTGACCTTGGAGTATGCTATTGGCCAACAACTCAACAAACAGGTCCTGCTCTCCTTCGGTAAGGTACACACACTCTCTCTCTCTCTCATTATCTCTCTCTCTCTCTGTCATTATCTCTGTCATTCCCTCTCTCAAACCTTGAATGAGGGTTTCAAATTTGGGGAAATGACACTCTCTAATTGTTTTATATTTTTTACATTTTGTCAGGAAATGCAGATCTGTCTCAGGTTCTGCTGTTGTGCAGTGGTTGCACAGCCTTTCCTCTACAGGGAGCCAGGTTTTCCTGTGTCTACCCTTCTCAATGGTAAGATTTTACTCACTGAGCCTGTACTTTGTCAAGTTTTTTTTAAGGTTTTGATCAGTAACCATGGTCAAATAGTTAGCCACGGTGTACTGTCGATTTAGGGCCAGATAGCACTGCATTTTGCTTTGTGCTTGTGTTTCCCAATAAGCAATGTAGTTTTGTTTTGACTGCGTTGTAATTAGTTTTATTCTGATTGATTGGATGTTCTGGTCCTGAGGCTTCAGTGTGTTAGTAGAACAGGATTGTGAACTCAGCCCCAAGACCAGATGGATGATGGGACTATTTTCTTTGTTCAGCTCTTGGCATTGCTTGGCTTAGTAATGATATGAGAGGGGGTCACTGTATTTTAGATGTTTCCTAAACTTAATTGCTATTTTTTGAGTTTTTATTATTAGTGGATATTGGCCCAATTCTGCCCTGCATGCATTGTTTGTATTTTTCCTCTGGACATGTAGGAGAATCTTACAGAACTCTGCATGTAGGGTTTCAATGGGGAATTTGTCCCATTTGGTGAAATCTTGTTTTGCAAGTAGACCCCACACCTCGCTGGTTCAATGACACATTCAATTAGTTTTAGCCAAATTTGAATAGGTATTTCAATTTGAATTTGTTTTTTAATGGCGTAGAATGCCCTGCGTGCTTTCTCTCTCAGTTCATTCACTGCATCATTAAGGTGTCCAGTTGAGCTTATTTTTTAAACCTAAGTAATTGTAGTGTGTGCAATACTCTATATATTTTGTACCAATTGAGAACTTTGGTCTAATTCCCTGAGATCTGGATCTTCTCTGGAAAAGCATTATTTTAGTCTTTTGGGGGTTTACTGCCAGGGCCCAGGTCTGCTCTAGTTGGTCCAGGCTCTGCTGTAGGCCATGTGCTGTGGGTGACAGCAGGCATAGGTCATCTGTGAAGAGTAGGCATTTAACCTCTGAATTGTGGAGACTAACACCAGGGGCTGAGGATTTGTCTAGAATAGTGGCCAATACGTTGATGTAAATATTGAAGAGTGCAGGGCTCAGATTACAACCCTGGCGAAGGCCCCGTCCCTGGTTAAAGAATTTTGTTATTTTCTTGCCAATTTTAATGCTGCACGTATTGCCAGTATACATTGATTTAATTATGTAATATGTTTTACCCTGTACACCACTTTCAATAACTTTGTAGAACAGTCCTGTATGCCAAATAGAATCAAATGCTTTTTGGAAGAAAGCAAGTGTATATTTTGCTATTATTTTGGTGGACATAATTATCTATCAGGGTGTGAGGTGCAAATATGATCAGTTGTGCGATGTTTTGGTATAAATCCAATTTGGATTTACTCAAGACATTGTGCTTATTAAGGAAGTTTAGAACTCTTACATTTATAATACTACAGAAAACCTTCCCCAGGTTACTGTTCACACAAATACCTCTGTAATTGTTAGGGTCAAATTTGTCTCCGTTCTTAAAGATTGGGGTTATTGGAGTCCTTGATTCCAGATGTCAGGGAAATAACCTACACTCAAGATCAAATTAAACAGTTTTCAAATTAAACAGTTTGAGCATCTCATTTAGGATGCCATCAGGTTCGCATGCTTTTTTAAATTTGAGGGCCTGAAGTTTCTTATAGATCTCCTGGTCAGTAATTGGGGAGTCCAATGGATTTTGATTGTCCTTTATAGCTTTTTCTAATCCATTCAACTTCTCATGAATTTGGCATTGTTCTGCGTTTGTGTCAATTTGAACGGTGTTGTAGAGTGTTTTAAAATGGGTTGTCCATATGTCACCATTTTGTATCGCTAATTCCTCTTATTTAGATTTTTGTAGTTTTTCCCCAATTTTGCCAGAAGTTGTTTGTGTTTATGGACTCCTCAATTAGTGTCAGCTGCTTGCTGTTGCACTCTGCTTTTTTGGTTCAGAATGTACGTTTTTATAATTTTAAAGTCTCTTTTATCAATTTCAGTTGTGCTTCTTTTGCCATTTACCTGAATATATAGTTGATGTTTTTTACTGCTAGATTGATGCCTTCTTTACTGTGAGTGAATGTGGTATCCAGAAAGTTATCTAAGTGTTTGGATATTTTGGTTACAGGTTGCTTTCTAGTATTCTTCTGTGCTGTTTTGGGCCCATCTGTATGAATTTCTGATGTTATACCTTACTGGGCTGTGAATGTGTGGTTGTTTCCATGTCTGTTCTTTTGAGGAACAATGTAATTTGGCTGTGATCAGACAGAGGTGTTAGTGGCTTGACAGTGAATGAGCTGAGAGAGAAAGGGTCAATGTCTGTAATCATATAGTCTACTGTGCTGTGGCCAAGAGGTGAGCAATAGGTGAATCTCCCCAAAGAGTCCCCCTGTAACCTAGCATTAACAAAGTACAGACCCTGGCTTCGACAGAGCTGCAACAGATCCCTTCCATTTTTGTTGATGGTGCTGTCACTGTTGTTTCTATGGGTGAGATTAAGGCAGTTAGAAACAGTATGGCCTGAAATAAAGCTTTCCCCTCATATGGTCGTTAGATCAGGTAGTGTTCCTGTGCGCGCATTTGTGTCCCCACAGATGAGCACATTTCCCTGGGCCTGGAAATGGCACGTCTCTTCTTCAAGGGTGGGGAAGATCTCCTCTGAGTAATTCGGGGATTCTGAGGGGGGATATATATTGCGCAACGGAACACATATTTTCTGTCAGTACAAGTTATTTTTTCAGTTTTAACCAAATGTGATATTTACCAATTTTGAGGGGATCAATTAGATTTTTTAGTTCGGATTTGTACCAAATTATCAATCCTCCAGAGTCTCTGCCTCTTTTGACAGAGTTGTGTTTCTGTGATGGCACAATTACCTCTCTGTAGCCTGTGGGACAGTGAGTGACAATGTCAGCTTTACACCATGTCTCCTACAGAATGATGACGTCAACATCTTTAAGTTTATTGTTGAACTTCAGTGCTAAACTCTTCAGTCCAAAGAATGATGAGATTAGGCCCTGAATGTTCCACATGCTAACTGATAGTGATTTCATATTGCAAAAAGAAAGAATAGCAGTCATAAATACAGTAACTACCAACTATTACGTTGTTAAGAGTGAGATAAACAGGATAACAGCAAAAAAAATATATGTTATATACAGTTGAAGTTGGAAGTTTACGTACACCTACGCCAAATACATTTAAACTCAGTTTTTCCACAATTCCTGACATTTAATCCAAGTAAAAATAACCTGTCTTAGGTCAGTTAGGATCATCACTTTATTTTAAGAATGTGAAATGTCAGAATAATAGTAGAGAGAATGATTTATTTCAGCTTTTATTTCGATCATCACATTCCCAGTGGGTCAGAAGTTAACATACACTCAATTAGTATTTGGTAGAATTTCCTTTAAATTGTTTAACTTGGGTCAAACATTTCAGGTAGCCTACCACAAGCTTCCCACAATAAGTTGGGTGAATTTTGGCCCATTCCTGCTGACAGAGCTGATGTAACTTAGTCAGGTTTGTAGGCCTCCTTGCTCGCACACGCTTTTTCAGTTCTGCCCACAAATTTTCTATGGGATATAGGTCAGGGTTTTGTGATGGCCACTCCAATACCTTGACTTTGTTGACCTTAAGCATTTTGCCACAACTTTGGAAGTTTGTCTCAAGTATGTCTCAAAGACGTTGCTTCAATATATCCACATAATTTTCCAGCCTCATGATGCCATCTATTTTGTGAAGTGCACCAGTCCCTCCTGCAGCAAAGCACCCCCACAACATGATGCTGCCACCCCCGTACCTCACGGTTGGGATGGTGTTCTTCGGCTTGCAAGCGTCCCCCTTTTTCCTCCAAACATAACGATGGTCATTATGGCCAAACAGTTCTATTTTTGTGTCATCAGACCAGAGGACATTTCTCCAAAAAGTACGACCTTTGTCCCCAAGTGCAGCTGCAAACCGTAGTCTGGCTTTTTTATGGCGGTTTTGGAGCAGTGGCTTCTTCCTTGCTGTGCGGACTTTCAGGTTATGTCGATATAGGACTCGTTTTACTGTGGATATAGATAATTTTGTACCTGTTTCCTCCAGCATCTTCACAAGGTCCTTTGCTGTTGTTCTGGGATTGATTTGCACTTTTCGCACCAAAGTACGTTCATCTCTAGGAGACAGAACGCGTCTCCTTCCCTGAGCGGTATGACGGCTGTGTGGTCCCATGGTGTTTATACTTGCGTACTATTGTTTGTACAGATGAACGTGGTACCTTCAGGCGTTTGGAAATTGCTCCCAAGGATGAACCAGACTTGTGGAGGCCTACAATTCTTTTTCTGAGGTCTTGGCTGTTTTCCTTTTGATTTTCCCATGATGTCAAGCAAAGAGGCACTGAGTTTGAAGGTAGGCCTTGAAATACATCAACAAGTACACCTCCAATTGACTCAAATGATTTCAAGTAGCCTATCAGAAGCTTCTGAAGCCATTACATAATTTTCTGGAATTTTCCAAGCTGTTTAAAGGAACAGTCAACTTAGTGTATGTAAACTTCTGACCCACTGGAATTGTGATACAGTGAAATAAGTGAAATAATCTGTCTGTAAACAATTGTTGGGAAAATTACTTGTGTCATGCATAAAGTAGATGTCCTAACCGACTTGCCAAAACTATAGTTTGTGAACAAGAAATATGTGGAGTGTTTGAAAAACGAGTTTTAATGACTCCAACCTAAGTGTATGTAAACTTCCGACTTCAACTGTATATACACTGCTCAAAAAAATAAAGGGAACACTAAAATAACACATCCTAGATCTGAATGAATGAAATATTCTTATTAAATACTTTTTTCTTTACATAGTTGAATGTGCTGACAACAAAATCACACAAAAATTATCAATGGAAATCAAATTTATCAACCCATGGAGGTCTGGATTTGGAGTCACACTCAAAATTAAAGTGGAAAACCACACTACAGGCTGATCCAACTTTGATGTAATGTCCTTAAAACAAGTCAAAATGAGGCTCAGTAGTGTGTGTGGCCTCCACGTGCCTGTATGACCTCCCTACAACGCCTGGGCATGCTCCTGATGAGGTGGCGGATGGTCTCCTGACGGATCTCCTCCCAGACCTGGACTAAAGCATCCGCCAACTCCTGGACAGTCTGTGGTGCAATGTGGCGTTGGTGGATGGAGCGAGACATGATGTCCCAAATGTGCTCAATTGGATTCAGGTCTGGGGAACGGGCGGGCCAGTCCATAGCATCAATGCCTTCCTCTTGCAGGAACTGCTGACACACTCCAGCCACATGAGGTCTAGCATTGTCTTGCATTAGGAGGAACCCAGGGCCAACCGCACCAGCATATGGTCTCACAAGGGGTCTGAGGATCTCATCTCGGTACCTAATGGGAGTCAGGCTACCTCTGGCGAGCACATGGAGGGCTGTGCGGCCCCCCAAAGAAATGCCACCCCACACCATGACTGACCCACCGCCAAACCGGTCATGCTGGAGGATGTTGCAGGCAGCAGAACATTCTTCACGGCGTCTCCAGACTTTGTCACGTCTGTCACATGTGCTCAATGTGAACCTGCTTTCATCTGTTTCAAATTTTCTATGGGATATAGGTCAGGGTTTTGTGATGGCCACTCCAATACCTTGACTTTGTTGACCTTAAGCATTTTGCCACAACTTTGGAAGTTTGTCTCAAGTATGTCTCAAAGACGTTGCTTCAATATATCCACATAATTTTCCAGCCTCATGATGCCATCTATTTTGTGAAGTGCACCAGTCCCTCCTGCAGCAAAGCACCCCCACAACATGATGCTGCCACCCCCGTACCTCACGGTTGGGATGGTGTTCTTCGGCTTGCAAGCGCCCCCCTTTTTCCTCCAAACATAACGATGGTCATTATGGCCAAACAGTTCTATTTTTGTGTCATCAGACCAGAGGACATTTCTCCAAAAACGATGGTCATTATGGCCAAACAGTTCTATCATTGTGTCATCAGACCAGAGGACATTTCTCCAAAAAGCACCCCCACAACATGATGCTGCCACCCCCGTACCTCACGGCCAACCGCACCAGCATATGGTCTCACAAGGGGTCTGAGGATCTCATCTCGGTACCTAATGGGAGTCAGGCTACCTCTGGCGAGCACATGGAGGGCTAGGGCGCCAGTGGCGAATTTGCCAATCTTGGTGTTCTCTGGCAAATGCCAAACGTCCTGCACGGTGTTGGGCTGTAAGCACAACCCCCACCTGTGGACGTCGGGCCCTCATACCACCCTCATGGAGTCTGTTTCTGACCGTTTGAGCAGACACATGCACATTTGTGGCCTGCTGGAGGTCATTTTGCAGGGCTCTGGCAGTGCTCCTCCTGCTCCTCCTTGCACAAAGGTGGAGGTAGCGGTCCTGCTGCTGGGTTGTTGCCCTCCTACGGCCTACTCCACGTCTCCTGATGTACTGGCCTGTCTCCTGGTAGCGCCTCCATGCTCTGGACACTACGCTGACAGACACAGCAAACCTTCTTGCCACAGCTCGCATTGATGTGCCATCCTGGATGAGCTGCACTACCTGAGCCACTTGTGTGGGTTGTAGACTCCGTCTCATGCTACCACTAGAGTGAAAGCACCGCCAGCATTCAAAAGTGACCAAAACATCAGCCAGGAAGCATAGGAACTGAGAAGTGGTCTGTGGTCACCACCTGCAAAACCACTCCTTTATTGAGGGTGTCTTGCTAATTGCCTATAATTTCAACCTGTTGTCTATTCCATTTGCACAACAGCATGTGAAATGTATTGTCAATCAGTGTTGCTTCCTAAGTGGACAGTTTGATTTCACAGAAGTGTGATTGACTTGGAGTTACATTGTGTTGTTTAAGTGTTCCCTTTATTTTTTTGAGCAGTGTATATGTTCCTATTCATTGAACAAGTAAACTTTTAGTACAATAGGTGTGTGTGTGTGTGTGTGTGTGTGTGTGTGTGTGTGTGTGTGTGTGTGTGTGTGTGTGTGTGTGTGTGTGTGTGTGCGTGTGCGTGTGCGTGTGTTTAGTGCAGATGTATTGGAGGAGCTGTTTAATCTCACTTAATCCTACAGGGTTCTCATGTCCTCTGACGACCTCTGCGTAGCTGCGCTGGTCCTGCTGTTGGACCCTGTGGAGTGGAGGGGGGCCAGGTCTGGGCCTTGGGGCTTCCTCTCTGGTCTGGTAGAGGTGGTGGTCTGATGCGGGGTAGTAGGCTGGGCCCGGTCCAGTCTGGCGAAGCCGATGAATGTGGTGATGCTCTGGTGGTGGGTGTGGTGGTGGGTGGGGCCTGTGGAGTGCGCTGGGTCTGGTGGGGCGTTGAGAGTGCCTGGGGCTCCTTGGTGGTGCAGTGGTCTGGTAGGGGTCTCTGGGTGGTCCTCTGCGGCATGGGATGTTTGTCTACCAAGTACCACGTCTTTTAGAGACTTGGCACACATCCCTACTGTCTGCTTCCTCAGGTGGGAGTGGTCGTGCAGATGCTCTGGGTTGATTGTTGGGTGGTGAGCAACGTGCACGTGCACGTTCGGGAGTAGGCCACACCCTCTGGTGATGTCAGGGTTGACTTTCTGAATGGTATGGGGATGAAAGTCTTTGCGGGGCAGCAGAGTGGAGATGGTGATGTGGGAGTTGGGGAACCACTCAAAGGCCCTCTCTGCTACTCTGTTGACCAGAGCTCCCTACTCTCTCCTGCTCCTCTCGCAGGTTGTTGGTGCCGGTGTGAATAATAATGTGGACTGGTGTGCCAAAGTCAGACTGGGACAGGATGTGGAGTGCATCCTGTGTTTTTGGACACCATATTTTGGACACCTTGTGGTGGGGGAAGAGTTTATCCTCTTGGATGAATTTCCCATTTGAGTCAATGAGGATGGCCACATCAGTGGGTTTTACGGTCAGGGGATGGGGTACACAGGGCCTGTGTACAAGGAGGGGTGTGTGGGGGTGTGTCAGGGGGTGCCAGAGAGCTTCTCTCTGTAGTAGGTGTCCCCATGTGAGCCTCCTTGTTGACTGGGGGTGTGGGTAAAGGGTTGTCGGTATGGGGGGGGTTGTGGGTGAAGGTGGGTCAGTGGGGTCGTTAGGGGCTGCAGCTGTTGTGTGAGCAGTCGGCAAATAAAGTTTCTGGGTTCTCCCTCAGAATTCTGTGTTTAAAATTGATTCTTCCCTTCTCTGATTTGATTCTATTGAGAATTTTCCAGAACATGTGTGGCCATTATACATTTCAGGATAGTCAGCAAAACTAGTGCACTCTATGTGTGCCCTGGGTCATTAGACACCATTAGACATGCACCTGTCGGGGTGTGGACACAACTGGTTATTCCTGTAACTGTGTTATCACCTGATATACTGTTGCTATGGTTACACCGCTTGGGTCTTTTCCAGAACATGGGTGTCCCTTTCAGAGGAGTTAGCAGGATGACATGTCTGGTTATTTCTGTAAAGTGCCAAGGACTGGTCCTACATGCACTCACCTGTCTTAGTCGAGAACATGTCTGTCTTTTTAAACTATTGCTGTGGCTCTACTGTTTCCATGCCCTAATATGAAACCAAACTAAACTTAGTGCAAGGCAATAAGATAACGGTGGCTAAATGCCAGAGGGAATGAGTCATTAAGAGGAGTTTACTATGGGTGTGATGTAAGGAGGAAAAATGTATAAGAAGTATGTGCCAAGACTGGAAAGTTAGTTGTTTTCATGAACCAGCTCGGCTTGTCGTGTCGTGGAAAATTGCAAGATTATGTTATAATGCTTGTATTGCATGATAATGGTTGTTTTATTCAACAGAATAGAGTGTTCTGTTAACTATTGTGTGTGTGTTTCACTGAGGATGGGCCTCTATGAGATAGCACTGACAGAGCTATCGATGTCTTTGGGTGGACTTAAAACCTAAAGAGCATTCCAGATAACATGAGGTAATGTTTTTGTGCTATGAAGTACCAGGAACGAGATTAGAACCTCGTCTTAGGGGCCAAACTGAACGATAATTTATAGCGAATGCTATCTAGGATAGTCCTCTCTCTCAAGTAAAAATATTTATTTGTAAACTGTTCCTAAGATCTGTGGTTCGTCATGTAAGTTGAGAGGGGTGTATCTTGACTATAAATGATCTTTGTACTTTTCTGTTGTGACTTTTCAATGGTTCATTAGAGATGGCGCATCATTGAAAGTCAAAGGCTATTGCAAAGCTCTTATTATTAAAGATGTAGTTTAAGTATAACTCTGACTGGTGTGTGAAGTTTGTTAAAACTCCTCATTTGGTAAAGCAGAAATATGCCACCACAGACGTAAGAAAAGTATATTTGAACTCACAGGCTCAGGTATTTGAGAAATATGATTGACTGAATATTTCCACGACAATAACTGCTGGAAATTCAAAAAAAGGGGGGGGTCTATTAGTCTCTGCTTCTGCTGCTAGCACTGCCTCAGTGGCCATGTTGCTATGGTTACCACCAGTAAACAGTTGGAACTAGACGGTAAGCTAGTTGGACACATTTTAATTTGGCTAGCTAACACGATTAAGATTGTTTTTTTTAACTCACTCTCTGTCAATCTTTTCCTCCTGTGTTGATCTTGAGTTCTAAAATTTGATTACCTATAATTTTTTTGCTAATTTAATCATGTTAATCTCACTCTTAACAACCAGAAAGTTATAACAAGTCAGGAGTTGTTCTTCTGCATGACTTCTCTCTCCCTCTTCTCCCCATTGCTAAGGCCATTGATTCTCTCTCACGCATTGTGTGTTTCTGAATAACAAATGACACACCTGAAGTTCCCTTGGGGAAAATGCAGTGCATTCAATCAACTGTTGCCCCACCAACATTTCTCCTATTTACTGAGTCACCTTGTAATAGCAGTGGGAAAATAGCAGTGAGATGAGTCATTCAAACAGGTTGCTGAAAATGTTATGACGGCAATTTCTACAGTAGCTATTCCTTCAGGTCCTAGATTAAATACTTTGGTCTTTGATGTTCATTTGGATGTAAAACTGGACTTATAGTTTCTGTTCAATATGTAAGCAGCCACAGGAAGACACATCCACAATAACAGAAAATGCTCTATCGCTCTCTCAACCCATATGGATAACCTACCCATAACCCTTGCTTTTGGACCCACTATTAAGGGGTGTGAATGTGTGGGCTCAATGAAAATCCAATGACCTTTGTAATGTCTAAAACACTGTACAGTACACTAATGGTAGGAAAAGAAAGTGGCATTCTCTCAACCATAGGGTCACACTATTAAGAAACAGATTATGTTCGCTTTGGTTTTTATTGACACTTTTCTAGATGAAGCCGAACCTTATGGGGGGGTTTCTCAGCCACAGATCAAGCCTAGTTCCATGGACAAAAAAACATAAATACAAATGGTGAATGGAAAATCTCCACCACACCTTGTCAGTTTGTGATGGTTTGTGATGGAAATGACTGATGGAAATGACATTTCTACAGTGTCTGGAGAAAATTGACAGACAGCTTAGCATGCTTTGAATAGTATTACAGCAAGCATATTGTTTACACTAAATACATAAAATACAAAAAAAGCTAAAGTTCTACCACAAATTAAAGACATTATAGCCTGTTTGGAAATGACTGACAATTAAAATATTCTCTACACAAGCAATATTTCTACACAAGCATCCACTACTCTGGATGGTTTTGACTTAGAATATGTGGACAACTACAAATACCTAGGTGTCTGGCTAGACTGTAAACTCTCCTTCCAGACTCACATTAAGCATCTCCAATCCAAAATTAAATCTAGAATCTGCTTCCTTTTTCGCAACAAAGCATCCTTCACTCTTGCTGCCAAACATACTATCCTACCGATCCTTGACTTCGGCGATGTCATTTACAAAATAGCCTCCAACACTCTACTCAGCAAATTGGATGCAGTCTATTACAGTGCCATCCGTTTTGTCACCAAAGCCCCATATACTACCCACCACTGTGACCTCTATGCTCTCGTTGGTTGCCTTCGCTTCATATTCGTTGCCCAACCCACTGGCTCCAGGTCATCTATGTTTTTGTTAGGTAAAGCCCCGCCTTATCTCAGCTCACTGGTCACCATAGCAGCACCCACCCGTAGCACGCGCTCCAGCAGGCATATTTCACTGGTAACCCCCAAAGCCAACTACTCCTTTGGCCACCTTTCCTTCCAATTCTCTGCTGCCAATGACTGGAACGAATTGCAAAAATCACTGAAGCTGGAGACTCATATCTCCCTCACTATCTTTAAGCATCAGCTATCAGAGCAATTTACAGATCATTGCACCTGTACATAGCCCGTCTGTAAATAGCCCACCCAACTACCTCATGCCCATATTGTTATTTTTATTTTTTGCTCCTTTGCACCCCAGTGTCTCTACTTGCACATTCATCTTCTACACATCTATCACTCCAGTGTTTAATTGCTTAATTGTAATTATTTCGCTACTATGGCCTATTTATTGCCTTACCTCCCTAATCTTACTTCATTTGCACACGCTGTATATAGACTTTTGTATTTTGTTATTGACTGTACGCTTATTTATTCCATGTGTAACTCCGTGTTGTTTGTGTCGCAGTGCTTTGTTTTATCTTAGCCAGGTCGCAGTTGTAAATGAGAACTTGTTCTCAACTGGCCTACCTGGTTAAATAAAGGTGAAATAAACAAAATATTTAAAAAATGAATAAACAATATTCCTCATTTAAATTCAAATGGGTTAAATGGAATAGTAACTGAAAATAAGGATACTGACTCTAGGCCTATAACCACTCACATGTAGTGTAATATAATATTAACTCCTACTGAATTATGCATTTCTTGCAGTAAAATGATACAATAAATGTTCGTTTTGTCTTGGGAACAGGAGTGGAGAAATATTTATTTCAGCATCTCTTGAGAAAATGTGAATGCGTTGTTATGACACTATTCTGCAACCAGCCAGTATTTCAAAGACATAAAATAGTCACCCAAGACGAAGTAAAGTCTTATCAGAAACATGTTTTATAGTTTTCTCAAATTTGTATTTCCTTAAAACCGGTCAACTGATGACATTTGGACATTTTGCACAGGACCAATAGTTCCACTGTTTTGGAGTTATTGCGTTTTCTCCCTGGTTCCTAAACAAAACAGACAACTATACCGGTGTTAACTACATTAATAATGCCTTCATGCTATCTATGTAAGACATTATTCTGGTGAGCACTACAATATTTAGTCATGACAGACGAGAAGCTGCATGTATCTAACTATAGTTGATAAACAAATGACCAACCAAATCTCAGAAATTATAATATGGCCTACCAAATCTCGAAAATTATAGGCAAAAACTTGTCTAAATTAGGGGTGAAAGTAGCCAGTAGACTATATGGTCCAGTACGGAGTATCAGCAAAATAAATTATCATGGTGGATCGAAATGTGCTTTTAGCCTACTTTTTAAAGTGATTTGTCTGACAATCAGATGAAAACATCATCACACACACCAATGATATGTGAAATTGAGCCTGTGCAGACCGTGGAAAACAGTAAACGGAATAGGACGTTTACATGCCACAGTTTACCGTCTAAGATCAGCATATCCCAGGCATCTTATACGGGATTCTCATAACCGGGATACAAGCTTTTTCGGGTTATTGTAAATGGAATATGACGTTTATATGCATCAACTCAAAAACAGAGTACTTGAGTATCCCGAATAATAACAGGATATTGGTCTGCATGTAAATGTTGTCAGTGTTACAAAGAAGTAGGCCTATTTGGTAATAGTAAAACAACTGCAAAACCTTTTAAGAGTGCTTTCTAAAAATTCTACTTCATTATGATTAGGCATGCTAATTATTTATTCAAATGACGTACAAAAAAAACTAACATCAAATAAAACCTTGACTGAGTGCTTAATCTAAATCCATGAATCAACTACCAATAAATACACATTCAGTCAATCCATATGTCTATAAGAATAATAGCTCATCATCCTCCTCGGGAACCTACATCAGAACCACTTAGACAGCCATTTCACAGCCATTCCTCCTACTTTGGGAAGTATTCCTGGAAGGAACAAGGTAGCTGCAGTCCCAACAGTATCCAGAGCTGTGCTCATAAATGAGGGTTTTTTCTCTTCCTCTTGTGCCTTCGCACCCTTAAGCGCATCTATCTCTCTTTGCATTTGGTGTGCTCTGTCATCAAACCCTTGTTGGAGAAGGTCATTCTGCTCCTGAAATTACAAGGTTTGTTTTTACACATCACGGACTGTGTCATTAAAACAAAACACATACACACAGTTAATCTTACCCCTAGAGTTCCTGTAGTTTTAAAGTGTTGTCCTCAATGTTTGTGTTTTTAAAATTCCTACCTTAAGTCTGGCCTGCAGAACTCTATCGTGCTCTGCCACGGCATTTCTACTGTCTCTCTCCATCCTCTCCATCAGCTGGTTCACATTCTCCTCATACGTCCTCTGCTGGTCCGCTCTCAACCTCTCCTGGACAACCAGCTGCTCCTCCATGGCTCGATTCTCCCGCTCAGATGCCTCCCTTTTCGCTTGCTCCGCTGCAGGTAGACAGAGTATGTGTGAGAGAGAGAGATAAATATCAAAGAGAACGAGAGGTAAGCCTCCATTTGGTGGTCATTAGAATGTTGTTGCCAGGTCATGGAGTGCATATTCATGGTGACCTATATCACCTTCTGCTCTCTGCTCAGCTTCAGTGAGGGACTGGTCTGCTGACAGGATGGTCTGACCAATGATGGCCTTCCTTTCCAAGTACTCCTTCAGTACCTCTTCAGCCTGGAACAACCACACATAATATTTAACTTTCAACATCACATCAGTGCATTCATAACTCCTTTGACCAGCATCCACAAAACATGATAATTACATAATATCCTAAAATAGCACCACCTCCCCAACATACCTTCACTCCCCTGCCTCCCTCAGATCTGAATTCGCTGGTGGCCAGTTTCAGGTCGTTGCAGTACTCTTTGTATCCTCCAGGGGTCATGTAGGAGCCATCCCTTATTTTCTCCTCCAAGGGGGCAAAGATGCATTCGATTTTGGACTCGCATGCCTTCTGTGACTCCTTGTAGTTCCTCTCACAGATCTTCTCATACTCCTCTTGAAGCACTTTCTATTTTTGTGTTTGAGAGGTTGGTTCAGAATGTACCAGAACAAACCAGAATGTCTTGGTTCAGTTGAGGTAATAAATGGTGAATAATCTGTCAATGTGCCCTTGAGTAAGGCACTTAACCCTAATTTCTGCTGTAAGTCGCTCTGGATAAGTGTGTCTGCTAAATGACTAAAATGTACATGTAAGTGTAGCATAAAGGGGTAGCTCACACAAATGACAAATTATCCTCATCTTGTTAAATACATGCATCACTGAATTGAATATTGACTCATTGAATATAGAATCTACATTCCCATACCATGAGCTCCAACTGGTACTTCTGGTCCTCGTCTTTGAAGGAGTTGTTGATGAATATGGCCACAGCCTCCTTCTCCATGACAGCATGCACTTCAGACAGCTCCTCTTGGGTCTCTGTGGGGTAGGCTACCCAGTCAGCCATGCCCTTTTGGTAGTGGGCCCTGGCCCTCTCGATGGCACTGGAGTTCTCAATTTGGGCCAGAGCCAACACAGCATTGTCCAGGCAGGGGATCTGCCCGCTACGGATGGCAGACACATACGTCTCTGCCAGGTTTCCCAGCACTGCAGGAGAGGGCAGGAAATCAGCATATCTGGTAGTTGTGGTAGTACTGTAGTGGTCAGTGTTGCTTGTATAGAAGTAAAGTAAGTAGTAGAATTAGTAGGACTTGAAGTACTAATGGCGTTGTTAGTTGTACTGGTCATGGTGGTTGTAGTAATCATCATAATAATAATAATAGAGGAGCTGGTTATAGTAGCAGCAGTAGTTTAGTTGTATTATTAAACATCATGACCTACTTTCATAAGTGCTTTCCAATATCAGTGTTGTAATACTCACGTCTGCCGGTAACTTTCAGGCCCTGTTTCAGGGTCTTGGTCTTGGCCTCCTTGAAGACGTGGTCACAGAACTCCTTGGCTTGCTCCACAAAGGCAGGCTCCAGGTCAGCGTCGGTCAGCTCCTCCATACGTCTCATTTTGTCTCCGCTGGCTGGCCTCTCAAACACAAAGCACCAGCGAGGAGAGAAATAGTTCCGCAGGCAGCTACGAGGCAGATTGTATGCCTGATCTTTCTTACTATGACCTTTGTAAATGAAAGACAAAGTACATCAATCATTAATTAACAAATTAAATGTTTAACCGTGACATTTTTTGTGTGGAAGAAAAGCATTTAATATTTTTATATCCAACATGTCTTTTGTAAAGGTATTGTCAACATTGGTAAATTCAATCTAACCATAGTTTAGATTAAGAGATTAAGTTAGCTGTGCTAGCTGGTGTTCCCTTCACCTGTTCTCAGTTTAAGAGCGTTCTCCAGGTACTCATTGGCTGTGATGGGTCTCCCATCAACCTCCAGGGTCAGGGTGAAATCTCTGACTGTCCACACAAAGGAAGGAAAGTAACGCAGGTACTCTGAAGATTCCTCCCCGTCTCGCTGGTTGGACTTCACCTTGATGTGCTCTGTCAGTTCTGTCACATAGCTGTAGAAGGCGGTATTGAGGACAAAATGAACCCAGATTTACTAACATACAGTATAGTGCTGAGCGATTAGCGCTTTTTGAGGTTGGTTCGGTTGTTGGGGATGAAATGAATCCAGACATACAACACTACACTATATTTCTTTATAGGCCTGCTGAAGGATACTGTAGTTTCTCCAGGGCGTTGTTGTCGATGGTTCCCAGGCTGTTGTACACCAGAGTACTGCTGAGCAGGACAGCCAGGGAAAAGATCCAGTTGTCATTCTTCTCATCACCCTGCAGACACAACAGAAGGAACACATTGGTACTCTGTTCATACTAGAGTGAAATTAAGTCTGTAACTAAATGTCTACTCCATACGCCGTTTTATGGGCTCCCTACCTTAATAAAGGTCAAAGCTGGAATCCTTAATTGAAACATTAACCAAGCCCCACCCTGCCTCAGTTTTGGTAAGCTAACAAAAAAAATCTGAGGGATGGGCCTGGAGAAATGTAACCACTCAAATTCATAGACTGAGCTACGGGTGCAATGACTCACCATCCGTGACATCATAATTGTAGTTAATCATGATATTATACAGTGTTTAATTACATATACAAACATTGGAGTAAAACAAGCTTATAACTAAGCTCATGGGTCATTATTTATTTGTTATACTCTTTAGAATCAATTGGTATATATCATACATTTATAAGTTAGACATTATATACAGTTGATGACATCAGCTATCAGTACTAGACACAGTTTATTGAGATAACATGGGATTTTACCCATAGCAATGTTATATTCTGTCATCTAAACAGCCATAAAAGGTTTTTGACAGAGAGTGAACTTTGACCTCCCACCTTCTCCACGTCTCCCAGACCCTCTGTATCCAGCAGCACCAGGGTGTGGTCTCTTTTTTCAGGGTGAGGCACACACCACATCCAGATGCCCTTAGTTTTGGACTGGATGGTGGCTCCCAGGGCAAAACCTTGAGGACAGAGGATAAAAACGGTTCTTAGGATGGAATCTCTAAAGAGGCAGCAGGATGTAAAGTGTTTACTCAAGGCTGCTGGTTTTCAGATGAACCATTTTTGTCTAGTTATACTGTATATAATACTGACAGTGAAACTAGCAGCCAGTGCAAAACGGCACCCTTATCTACACAACCCACTTAGAACAAATGTGGTCGGAACAAAATGTTTTTTGCATGTTTGCTCTGCTGTCTGGTTGTACGTTATGGTGTAAAACAAAGAGAAACTGTAGTTTCCACAATGCAACAACAGGGTGTGTCGAATTTCCAATTTTGGAGAGAAAAAAACATCAAATCATAATGTGGTCAGAACAGGACAAGTCTGTACTTTGGTGCAGCATATCTGGCTCTAACTCAATGACAAATGCAGTACATAAGTTAACACATTCTGTTTCACATTTCTATTACCCTATCTTTATGAGAAATAATTATCTTATACATAATCATTCCTTAACCATATAACAGTGTTGAGGTCATGCATATTGTTATGTGCACTGAACAAAAATATATTAAACAATTTCAAAGATTTTACTGAGTTACAGTCCAAATAAGGAATTCAGAAAATAAAACATAAAAAATAGGGGGGTGGATCAGAAAACCAGTCAGTATCTGGTGTGACCACCATTTGCCTCATGCAGTGCAACACATCTCCTTTGCATAGAGTTGATCAGGCTGTCGATTGTGGTCTGAGGAATTTTGTCCCACTCCTCTTCAATGGCTGTGCGAAGTTGCTGGATATTGGTGGGAACTGGAACACAATGTCGAACATGTCGATCCAGAGCATCCCAAAAGTTCTCAATGAGTGACATGTCTGGTGACTATGCAGGCCATGTAAGAACTGGGACATTTTCAGGAATTGTGTACAGATCCTTGCGACATGGGGCGCTGCATTATAATGCGGAAACATGAGGTGATGGCGGCGGATGAATGGCACGACAACGGACCTCAGGATCTCGTCACGGTATTGTTGTCAGTAGCTTATGCCTGGACATACCATAATGCCATTGAAGGTGAGCATCTTCCCACTGAAGTCGGTTAAGACACCGAACTGCAGCCAGAACAAGACCATGGCGAGGACGACGAGCACGCAGATGAGCTGTCTTGAGACGGTTTCCGACCGTTTGTGCAGAAATTCTTCAGTTGAGCAAACCCACAGTTTCATCTACTGTCCGGGTGGCTGGTCTCAGACGATCCCGCTGGTGAAGAAGCCGGATATATAAACTCAGCAAAAAAAGAAACGTCCTCTCTGTCACGACTTCCTCCGAAGTTGGTCCCTCTCCTTGTTTGGGCGGTGTTCGGTGGTCGAAGTCACCGACCTTCTAGCCATCGCTGATCCACTTTTCATTTTCCATTGGTTTTGTCTTGTCTTCCATCACACCTGGTTCCAATTACATCAATTACATGTTGTGTATTTAACCCTCTATTCCCCCCCATGTCCTTGTCGGTAATTGTTTCTTGTAGTGCTTATGCACGGTATGCTGGTATTTACCGGGTTTTGTTTGACCCATTTATTGTATTGTTCTGTTGACGGTGGTTTATGGATATTAAACGACACCGTTGTAAATCAGTTTTCGCTCTCTCCTGCGCCTGACTTCTCTACCGCCAGTACGCATCTCACTACACTCTCACTGTCAACTGCATTTATTTTCAGCAAACTTAACATGTGTAAATATTTGTATGAACTTTACAAAATTCAACAACTGAGACATAAACTAAACAAGTTCCACAGACATGTGACTAACAGAAATATAATAATGTGTCCCTGAACACAGGGGGGGGGGGGGGGGGGGGTCAAAATCAAAAGTAACAGTCAGTATCAGGTGTGGCCACCAGCTGCATTAAGTACTGCAGTGCATCTCCTCCTCATTGACTGCACCAGATTTGCCAGTTCTTACTGTGAGATGTTACCCCACTCTTCCACCAAGGCACCTGCAAGTTCCCGGACATTTCTGGGGGGAATGGCCCTAGCTCTCACCCTCCGATCCAAGAGGTCCCAGACGTGCTCAATGGGACTGAGATCCGGGCTCTTCGCAGGCCATGGCAGAACACTGACATTCCTATTCATATGGCTGGTGGCATTGTCATGCTGGAGGGTCATGTCAGGATGAGCCTGCAGGAAGGGTACCACATGAGGGAGGAGGATGTCTTCCCTGTAACGCACAGCGTTGACATTGCCTGCAATGACAACAAGCTCAGTCCGATGAATCTGTGACACACCGCCCCAGACCATGACGGACCATCCACCTCCAAATCGATCCCGCTCCAGAGTACAGGCCTCGGTGTAACGCTCATTCCTTCGACTATAAACGCGAATCCGACCATCACCCCTGGTGAGACAAGACCGCGACTCGTCAGTGAAGAGCACTTTTTCCAGTCCTGTCTGGTCCTGCGATGGTGGGTTTGTGCCCATAGGCGTCATTGTTGCCAGTGATGTCTGGTGAAGACCTGCCTTACAGGCCTACAACCCCTTAGTCCAGCCTCTCTCAGCCTATTGCGGACAGTCTGAGCACTGATGGATGGATTGTGCGTTCCTGGTGTAACTAGGGCAGTTGTTGTTGCCATCCTATACCTGTCCCGCAGGTGTGATGTTCTGATGTACCGATCCTGTGCAGGTGTTGTTACACATGGTCTGCCACTGCGAGGACGATCAGCTGTCCGTCCTGTCTCCCTGTAGCGCTGTCTTAGGAGTCTCACAGTATGGACATTGCAATTTATTGCCCTGGCCACATCTGCAGTCCTCATGCCTCCTTGCAGCATTCCTAAGGCACATTCACAGAGATGAGCAGGGACTCTGGGCATCTTTCTTTTGGTATTTTTCAGAGTCCGTAGAAAGGCCTCTTTAGTGTCCTAAGTTTTCATAACTGTGACCTTAATTGCCTACCGTCTGTAAGCTGTTAGTGTCTTAATGACCGTTCCACAGGTGCATGTTCATTGATTGTTCATGGTTCAATGAACAAGCATGGGAAACAGTGTTTAAACCCTTTACAATGAAGATCTGTGCAGTTATTTGGATTTTTATGAATTATCTTTGAAAGACAGGGTCCTGAAAAAGGGACGTTTCTTTTTTTGCTGAGTTTAGGTCCTGGACTGGCATGGCTACGCGTAGTCTGCGTTGTGAGGTCGGTTGGATGTACTGTCAAAATGACGTTGGAGGTGGCTTATGGTAGAGAAGTTAACATTCAATTCTCTGGCAACAGCTCGGGTGGACAATCTTGAAGTCAGCATGCCAATTGCACTTTCCCTCAAAACTTGAAACATCTGTGGCATTGTGTTGTGAGACAGAACTGAACATTTTAGAGTGGCTTTCATTGGTCCCAGCACAAGGTGTACCGGTGTAATAATCATGCAGTTTAATCAGCTTCTTGATATGCCATACCTGTCAGGTGGATGGATTATCGTGGCAAAGGAGAAATACTCACTAACAGGGATGTAAGAAGATTTGTGCACAGCATTTCAGAGAAATAAGCTTCTTGTGTATATAGGACATGTCAAGGATCTTTTATTTTAGGCTCATGAAACTTGATCAGAACATTGATTTAAAAAATGCTTTAGTGGATGTGCTTACCTTTCCTCTCCCCAGCCAGCTTGTTCATGAGGTAGGACTTGCCGGTGCGGTACAGCCCGACCACCGACACCACTACCACATGCTGGTCAATCTTGTCCAGGATGTCCAGTGCACTGCGGACAACACGCAGCTTCCCATCACTGTCGTTCTCTATCAGACATACTGGTTCTTTCATGGATACTGTCTGGCCTGACATGATGCTGTCCTATAGAAACGAAGGCAAGGACACGCATAATAACTTTTTATTGAGTAGGACACTGTGTGTGTGTGTGTGTGGGTGGGTGGGTGGGTGGGTGGGTGGGTGGGTGGGTGTGTGTGTGTGTGTGTGTGTGTGTGTGTGTGTGTGTGTGTGTGTGTGTGTGTGTGTGTGTACAGTACCAGTCAAAAGTTAGGACACCCCCACATCATTCAAGGGTTTTTCTTTATTTTTCCTATTTCTACATTGTAGAATAATAGTGAAGACATCAACACTTTGAAATAACACACATGGAATCATGTAGTAACCAAAAAAGTGTTAAACAATTATTTCTTTTTATATTTAAGATTCTTCAAAGTAGCCACACTGCCTTGATGACAGCTTTGCACACTCTTGGCATTGTCTCAACCAGCTTCAACTGAAATCCTTTTCCAACAGTCTTGAAGAAGTTCCTACATATGCTGAGCCCTTGTTGGCTGCTTTTCCTTCACTCTGCGGTCCAACTCATCCCAAACCATCTCAATTGGGTTGACGTCGGGTGATTGTTGAGGCCAGGTCATCTGATGCAGCACTCCATCACCCTCCTTCTTGGTCAAATAGCCCTTACATGGTAGAGAGGTGAACATTCAATTCTCAACATCCACTAAAGCATTGGGGTCGTAACCAAAAGGTTGCTGGACCGAGCTGACAAGGTAAAAATCTGTCGTTCTGCCCCTGAACAAGGCAGTTAACCCACTGTTCCCCGGTAGGCCATCATTGTAAATAAGAACGTGTTCTTAACTGACTTGCCTAGTTAAATAAAGGTTACATTTAAAAATATATATATATATTTTAAAAATAAACAGTCTGAAGGTGTGATGGGTCATTGTCCTGTTGGAAAACAAATGATATATAGTCCCACTAAGCGCAAAGCAGATGGGATGGTGTATCGCTGCAGAATGCTGTGGTAGCCATGCTGGTTATTGTGCCTTGAATTCTAAATAAATCACTGACCGTGTTACCAGCAAAGCACCCCCCACACCATCACACCTCCTCCTCCATGCTTCACGGTGGGAACTACACATGCAGAGATTGTCTGTTCACCTACTCTGCGTCTCACAAAGACACGGCGGTTGGAACAAAAAAGCTCACATTTGGACTCATCAGACCAAATGACAGATTTCCACCAGTCTAATGTCCATTGCTTGTGTTTCTTGGCTCAAGCAAGTCTCTTCTTATTATTGGTGTCCTTTAGTAGTGTTTTTTTTGCAGCAATTCGACCATGAAGCCCTGATTCACGCAGTCTCCTCTGAACAGTTGATGTTGAGATGTGTCTGTCACTTGACCTCTGTGAAACATTTATTTAGGCTACAATTTCTGAGGCTGGTAACTCCAATGAACTTATCCTCTGCAGCAGGGGTAACTCTTGGTCTTCCTTTCCTGTGGCGGTGCTCATGAGAGCCAGTTTCATCATAGCGCTTGATGGTTTTTAAGACTGCACTTGAAGAAAATTTCAAAGTTCTTGAAATTTTCCGTACTGACTGACCTTTATGTCTTAAAGTAATGATGGACTGTCGTTTCTCTTTGCTTATTTGAGCTGTTCTTGCCATAATATGGACTTTGTCTTTTACCAAATAGTACCAAATGCTATCTTCTGTATAACACCCCTACCTTGTCACAACACAACTGATTGGCTCAAATGCATTTCGAAGGAAAGAATTTCCACAAATGAACTTTTAACAAGGCACACCTGTTAAAACTTCTTGTCAATAGGGGGGCGCCATTTCGACTTTGTAAAAATTCGTTCCCAAATTAAACTGCCTCGTACTCAATTCTTGCTCGTACAATATGCATATTATTATTACTATTGGATAGAAAACACTCTCTAGTTTCTAAAACCGTTTGAATTATATCTGTGAGTAAAACAGAACTCAAGTTGCAGCTAACTTCCTGTCAGGAAGTGAGAAATCTGAAACCTGTTCCAGGTCAGTTTATTAAATTGCATGTGATCTATGAGTCGACATGCACTGCATACGATTTCCCCTAGATGTCAGTAAGCAGTGAGAATTGGAATGGTGTTGCTAGGCAGATCTGAGGCCATATAAAGGCTCATGGAACCGGGGGTGCACTCTTTTCAACGTTCGTCATGGCGCAAAGGAGGACCTCAGGATGGCATTCTGAAAAGCTCTCGTTATAGGCCTTAGATAGATCCGGCTCTGATTTTATTCGATATAGGTGTTAAAGACATCATAATGTAGTTATTTTAAACCGAGTTATATCAGTTTATATCAGTATATTGCGATTTTCGGATATTTCTTTGTGCTGCGTTATGAAGAGTTGGGCACGTCTGGGCCACATAGCTAATGTTTGCTGCTAATTAGTAAGTTGAAGAAGACAATCTACAACCGAGCAACGATGATTCTGGACAAAGGACCACTTGCACAAGATTCTGATGGAAGCTCATCAAAAAGTAAGAACTATTTATGATGTTAATTCGTTGTTCTGTTGAAAAATGTAAAACTACTATTCCGCCATTAATTTCGGTGCAGTCTCGCTTTAACGCACGCTGTATGTCGTAGTAACGTTAATTTTAAAAATCTAACACAGCGGTTGCATTAAGAACTAATGTATCTTTCATTTGCTGTCCAACCTGTATTTTTTAGTCAAGTTTATGATTAGTTATTGATTAGATTAGGTGCCTCTCCCAAGATTTCTCCCGACATTTTGTTGGCAGCCTGGCTACTATTCTCATTGTATAACCACGATTTGTGCCGCTAAATATGCACATTTTCGAACAAACAATATATGTATTGTGTAATATGATGTTATAGGACTGTCATCTGAAGAAGTTTGAGAAGGTTAGTGAAAAAATTAATATCTTTTGCTGATTTATTCGTTATCGCTACTGTTGGCTTGAATCAATGCTGTTGTGTGGTTGGCTACTGTAGTAAGCTAATATAATGCTAAATTGTGTTTTCGCTGTAAAACACTTAAAGAATCTGAAATATTGGCTGGATTCACAAGATCTTTGTCTTTCATTTGCTGTACGCTGTGTATTTTTTATAAATGTTTTATGATGAGTATTTAGGTAATTCACGTTGCTCTCTGTAGTTATTCTAGTTGCTTTGGTGAGAGTTGTGATGGTGGCTGCAATGTAAAACTATGATTTATACCTGAAATATGCACATTTTTCTAACAAAACATATGCTATACAATAAATATGTTATCAGACTGTCATCTGATGAAGTTGTTTCTTGGTTAGTGACTATTTATGTCTTTATTTGGTCGAATTTGTGATAGCTACCTATGCAGGAAAAAAATGGTGGGAAAAAAAAGTTGTGTCTTTTGCTATGGTGGTTAGCTAATAGAAATACATATTGTGTCTTCCCTGTAAAACATTTTAAAAATCAGAAATGATGGCTGGATTCACAAGATGTGTATCTTTCATTTGGTGTCTTGGACTTGTGATTTCATGAACATTTTATTATATGATATCCCTGTGGCTTTAGGCTAGGCTATGCTAGTCAGCTTTTTTGATGGGGGGGATCCCGGATCCGGGTTTGTGACTCGTTAGGTTATTAATTGAAATGCATTCCAGGTGACTACCTCGTGAAGCTGGTTGAGAGAATGCCAAGAGTGTGCAAAGCTGTCGTCAAGGCAAAGGGTGGCTACTTTGAAGAATCTCAAATATAAAATATATTTTGATTTGTTTAACACTTTTTTGGTTACTACATGATTCCATATGTGTTATTTTATAGTTTTGATGTCTTCACTATTATTCTACCATGTAGAAAATAGTCAAATTAAAGAAAAACCTTGGAATGAGTAGGTGTGTCGAAACTTTTAACTGGTACTGTATGTGTGTCATAAAAATAATAACAGCAGACAACAGGAAAAATATGTTCAAATTCAAAGACAGGAGAGGAGTCTTCCACTCTCTGATTCGTAGAGGCTACTCCATGAATAGACTCCATGAATAGTTATGAATGTGCTTGCATGTACAGGCGTGGTTATCCAATCGATTAATTGACCGCAAATGTTTATTGTAAAAAAAAAAAAAATAATCACCAGCCAACATTATACCAGTCATTTTGCAAATCAATAGCTATATATCATATAGTAAAAAAGCCCACATTTAGAAGTGAAAGAGAGTTTAGGCTTACCTCGGCAACACTGTACCGTACAGTGAGGTTGTTGTTCAGTCTGTCGTCCGCGTTTGCACGGCAAAAGAGATCGGTTGTGATATTGAAACTGAAAGTGTTTCTCTTACGTTAACAATTAAGCTTCCGGGAAAGCACGACGTTTCCCCCCCGAAGAATTCTCTGCTGCAGTGAAACATGACCTGACATATACCGCGTTCATGTGCTGGTAGGTACTAGGAACTCAGAAAAGTTCGACTTGCTAACGGTTTGAACGCGATATGTTAATAGCCAACACGTAGAACTACAACCAGTTAGCAAGTCGACCATACACGAGTTTCCTTGTTCCAACTTGCACTAGAACGAATCACTATTCCTATCTAGAACAAGACAGATCATTGGCTCAATAACGCCATTAAAACAAAAACAAACATTTTTCAAAGTCGGATGCGTCAGTTCCATATCTTATTTAACTGGTGAAAATAAGAGACATATAGTCTAGAGACAACTTTCACTTTCTGTATCTGCAGACAAATAGGTACCACTAGTTACTACAGGCACAACGTCTTAGACCTCGCCTATTTCCCTTCTCAAAATGTGATTTTAAACCTAAATTTAACCACACTGCTAACATTATGTCTATCCCTAATCTTAAATTAAGACCAAAAAGCATTTTTTTCCCTCCATTCATTTGTATGATCACAGACAATTTTCACTTTGTGGCTGTGGTAACTAGTTGAAACCCCCTTGAAATAGGTACTCGAGATTGCGACATCCTCTGCAATTTTACAGTTGGTTTGGAGCAGGCTTTTGGAGAGGTCGTTTATGTGAGTAGGCTACTATCAACTAATGCTTTTCCATAGCAGGAAAACAGTTACATGTTTGAAGACAAATTTCGTAATGAAATTGAAGCTAACATTGGACAATATTTTAACTTCACTTTTAATTTTGTATGCGTATGGCTCAGCTGTTTAATTATGCAGATCTTAATATTTTTTTACATAACCTTCGCAGTAGTCCTAATCTATATAATATTCACATAATTCACCTGAACTATATTTAATTCATAATTGTATTAAAGATTGAATATTTCTGGGAGCTGTAGGCTAATCATCCTGTGAAGCTACTTGACCATGGATTCCCCAATGTGTCTGGTCGAAAACGCCGACGGGGAGCTTCATGTAGTCCCTGGTGCCATCAAGTACCTGATGGGACTGAACCAGAAAGTCGTAGTGGTGTCGGTGGTCGGGCTGTACCGCACCGGCAAGTCTTACCTCATGAACAAGCTGGCTGGAAAGAGAAAAGGTGAGACAGAGACTGACTGATGCTGAGAGACATATCTGAATAATCTGTGCCTCAATAGACAATTCCCAATTTTTTTGCATCTGTACATTTCTTTCAGAAGAAAAAGTCTATTAAATTTTTTCGTCTTAAAACGGTCTTTGAAATATTGATTTAGGTTTTGCCCTGGGAGCCACCATCCAATCCAAGACTAAGGGAATCTGGATGTGGTGTGTGCCTCACCCTGAAAAAAGAGACCACACCCTGGTGCTGCTGGATACAGAGGGGCTGGGGGATGTGGAGAAGGTGAGAGGTCAAAGTTCAGTCTCTTTACAATTCACATTAGTAATCCAGCACAGTGAACAAGTATCTAAACACACATACACTACATGACCAAAAGTATGTGGACACCTGCTCGTCTAACATCTCATTCCAAAATCATGGGCAAACTGGGACTTCCCCAAACTGTTACCACAAAGTTGGAAGCACAGAATTGTTTAGAATGTCATTGTATGCTGTAGCGTTAAGATTTCCCTTAACTGGAATTAAGGGGCCTAGCCCAAACGATAAAATACAGCACCAGACCATTATTCCTCCTCCACCAAACTTTACAGTTGGCACAATGCATTCGGGCAGGTAGCGTTCTCCTGGCATCCACCAAACCCAGATTCGTCCGTCGGACTGCCAGATGGTGAAACGTGACTCATCACTCCAGAGAATGTGTTTCCAATGCTGCAGAGTCCAATGGCAGCAAACCACTCCAGCCGACACTTGGCATTGCATATGGTGATCTTAGGCTTTTGTGCTACTGCTTGGCCATGGAAACCCATTTCATGAAGCTCCCAATGAACAGTACTTGTGCTGACGTTGCTTCCAGAGGCAGTTTGGAACTCGGTAGTGAGTGTTGCAACCGAGGACAGACGATTTTATGCGCTACGAGCTTCAGCCCTCAGCGGTCCCGTTCTGTGAGCTTGTGTGGCCTACCACTTCACGGCTGAGCCGTTGTGTTGTTGCTTCTAAACATTTCCTCTTCACAATAACAGCACTAACAGTTCACCGGAGCAGCCCTAGCAGGGCAGAAATTTGACGAACTGACTTGTTTGAAAGGTGGCATCCTATGATGGTGCCACGTTGAAAGTCACTGAGCCAATCTCCTGCCAATGTTTCCCTATGGAGATTGCATGGCTTGGTAATCGATTTTATACACCTGTCAGCAACAGGTTTGACTGAAATAGCCGAACCCACTAATTTGAAGGGGTGTCCATATACTTTTGTATATATAGTGTATTTGAAATTATTTCATTTCATTTAGCCGTATCACCAATAAGCATGTTGCTGTTGTCATACTTGTTTCAGGGAGATTCTAAAAATGATGCCTGGATCTTCTCCTTGGCCATTCTGTTAAGCAGTACTCTGGTCTACAACAGTCGAGGGACCATCGACAATCAAGCCGTGGAGAACCTCCAGTATCCTTTAAACCAATATCTATTTCCCCATGGCAAACCTCCCCTGTTTCCTCTCCTGTTGACTTTAACAGGACAGGGGATATTTCCATCAACCGGGCCATTTCTTGGAACTCCCTCTCATATTGAAAGTGAAAGTGCTGTATGTTTGTATATCTATTGGATGCTGAGCAAAATGTCCTTATAGACTTGCAGCAATACAGTGGGGCAAAAAAGTATTTAGTCAGCCACCAATTGTGCAAGTTCTCCCACTTAAAAAGATGAGAGAGGCCTGTAATTTTCATCATAGGTACACTTCAACTATGACAGACAAAATGAGAGAAAAAAAATCCAGAAAATCACATTGTAGGATTTTTTATGAATTTATTTGCAAATTATGGTGGAAAATAAGTATTTGGTCAATAACAAAAGTTTATCTCAATACTTTGTTATATACCCTTTGTTGACAATGACAGAGGTCAAACGTTTTCTGTAAGTCTTCACAAGGTTCACACACTGTTGCTGGTATTTTGGCCCATTCCTCCATGCAGATCTCCTCTAGAGCAGTGATGTTTTGGGGCTGTTGCTGGGCAACATGGACTTTCAACTCCCTCCAAAGATTTTCTATGGGGTTGAGCTCTGGAGACTGGCTAGGCCACTCCAGGACCTTGAAATGCTTCTTACGAATCCACTCCTTCGTTGCCCGGGCGGTGTGTTTGGGATCATTGTCATGCTGAAAGACCCAGCCACGTTTCATCTTCAATGCCCTTGCTGATGGAAGGTTTTCACTCAAAATCTCACGATACATGGCCCCATTCATTCTTTCCTTTACACGGATCAGTCGTCCTGGTCCCTTTGCAGCAAAACAGCCCCAAAGCATGATGTTTCCACCCCCATGCTTCACAGTAGGTATGGTGTTCTTTGGATGCAACTCAGCATTCTTTGTCCTCCAAACACGACGAGTTGAGTTTTTACCAAATAGTTCTGTTTTGGTTTCATCTGACCATATGACATTCTCCCAATCTTCTTCTGGATCATCCAAATGCTCTCTAGCAAACTTCAGACGGGCCTGGACATGTACTGGCTTAAGCACGGGGACACGTCTGGCACTGCAGGATTTGAGCCCCTGGCGGTGTAGTGTGTTACTGATGGTAGGCTTTGTTCCTTTGGTCCCAGCTCTCTGCAGGTCATTCACTAGGTCCCCCCGTGTGGTTCTGGGATTTTTGCTCACCGTTCTTGTGATCATTTTGACCCCACGGGGTGAGATCTTGCGTGGAGCCCCAGATCAAGGGAGATTAGTGGTCTTGTATGTCTTCCATTTCCTAATAATTGGTCCCACAGTTGATTTCTTCAAACCAAGCTGCTTACCTATTGCAGATTCAGTCTTCCCAGCCTGGTGCAGGTCTACAATTTTGTTTCTGGTGTCCTTTGACAGCTCTTTGGTCTTGGCCATAGTGGAGTTTGGAGTGTGACTGTTTGAGGTTGTGGACAGGTGTCTTTTATACTGATAACAAGTTCAAACAGGTGCCATTAATACAGGTAACGAGTGGAGGACAGAGGAGCCTCTTAAAGAAGAAGTTACAGGTCTGTGAGAGCCAGAAATCTTGCTTGTTTGTAGGTGACCAAATACTTATTTTCCACCATAATTTGCAAATAAATTCATAAAAAATCCTACAATGTGATTTTCTGGATTTTTTTTTCTCATTTTGTCTGTCATAGTTGAAGTGTACCTATGATGAAAATTACAGGCCTCTCTCATCTTTTTAAGTGGGAGAACTTGCACAATTGGTGGCTGACTAAATACTTTTTTGCCCCACTGTATATTGTGTTACTGACAGCGTTAATTATGTGTTTGCAGAATGTTCAATACACTGTACTTTGTTATATCCATTCCCTTAGGGGTTACTCAGTGCATGTGGACACAGTCCATTCAAAATGAAACTGAAATGACTCGTATGCTATAACTGTTGTATTGCAAGTCCTTGTACAACCGTTGCAGGCACATGTCAATGCAGACGCACAGTATTTTTTTGAACTTTGGTAGCTTTTATCAGTCAATCCTCAACCGGCCCTATAGATATGTGAGTGAGCTGACAGAGCGGATCAAGGTGAATTCTTCCAGTGCAGCTTCATCCTCTCACGATGACGAGGAAGGAGGGGACGCCCAGTTTGTGCAGTTCTTTCCGAATTTTGTGTGGGCCATCAGAGATTTCACTCTACTACTCGAGATCGACGGCAGAAACGTCACCGAAGATGAGTATCTGGAGCATTCCCTGGAGCTCAGAAAAGGTGACTAGCCACCACCCCAATGATCAACTGTGCACAATGTCTCTACATAGAATTGTGCACCATTATCAATTATACAGTTGGAATAATCATTATCTCACAGAGAACATAGGGGTTGTGAAACAAGATGATTGATTTTGGCTCTGCCTGTCAAAATGACCTATTATAAAATCATTCCTATGAAAATGTAATGTAGGATTACACTCATAATCAAACAGACACATAAACCAAATGATTTTATCCAGTTTGTTTATTGGTCATAAAGTCTTCTGCCTCATGTTAATGTAAGCATATCTCTGTATATGCTTGTCTGTTAATGATTGTGTTTTTTGGTGAACTAAGGGCCGGTACCCCAGACACAGATTAGGCCTCTAGACGAGATTCTCCACTGAACACACTTTGTGTCCAGGACAAGGACTAATCTGTGTCTGGGAAACCAGCCCTAAAAATAGAGTAATGTCAACTGTAATGGTGAATGCTGACTATCATTCAGGTGGGGGTAAAAAGAATCTGATGTACAACCTCCCACGAGAGTGCATCAGGAACTACTTCCCCTCGCGCAAGTGCTTTGTATTCCCCACCCCTACAACTCCTGCCAACATGCCCCACCTGGATTCCATGGACGAGGCTGGCCTGTGTGGAAGCTTCCGAAAGGTTGCAGACACTTTCTGCTGCTTTATTTTCCAGGAGAGCCGTACAAAAACTGTCAAAGGGGGCCACAAAGTTACCGGGAGAAGTAAGTCAAATATCAGCAGATTTTGTACAGATGCATTGAATGTATCCTATGTTATTGTACCACCAAATGTATACACTTATATTTTTCTTCCCGCCTCTATCTGATTGCAGTGCTCGGCCACTTGGTTAACACCTATGTGGAGACCATAGCCAAAGGCTCTGTGCCCTGTCTGGAGAATGCGGTGCTGGCCATGGCTCAAATTGAGAACCAGGCTGCTGTGGATGAGGGCCAGGTAGTATACCAGAGGGGCATGGAGGAGGTGAAGGCCTTATTCCCTGTGGACATGGGTCAGATTTCAGCTCATCACCTCCGCTCAGACCACCAGGCCACGCAGGCTTTCATGAAACGATCCTTCAAAGACGAAAATGGGGATTTCTTGAAAGCGTTGGCGGTAAGGGTCATCATTTCAGATCTGTGCCTGGTACAAACACTGCCTTAGTTCTTAACTCTGTCAAGGACCACTTTTTACAAATGCTTCCCTAAAACAGTCTTGACTCCTGCAGGTGGCCATTGCAAAGCACTACGCTGACCTTCTCATTCAGAACGAGGATGCCTCAGAGAAGAAGTGTGCGGCCCTTCTGGAGAAGCTGTCTGCTCCGATGGCCCAGAAGATTAAGGAGGGGATCTACACCACACCTGGAGGATATGAGCTTTACTGCAATCACCATGACAACATGGTTGCACAGTACCGAGCCGAGCCTGATAAAGGAGTTGGGGTAAGAGCTTCGAGCTGAATCCTTGCTAGGGCTGAAACATTCATAAAAAAATCCATATTGAATACTGGAGTTGTTCTCGTCTTTCAGGTCGATCCACTCACAGTAGTTTCAATGTCGTAGATGGATTGCTGTTTCTATCAACATCTGTTACTTTTATCATTCACATTATCTTCCATAAAGTATTTCTAGGCATCTACAGCATCATACCAAAAACACATCCAACCGGTTTTAGATTGCCATCAAACAATGGTAAAACATGTAGCCTTTGGGGGTGTTTTCTGCAGGCTGAGGAGATTCTTGAGCAGTTCCTGAGGGAGAAGAGTCTAGAGAAGAATTCCATCTTGCAGGCTGACAAAAAATTGACGGAAAACGAGAAAAAAATCTATGGTAAGTCCAAAATATAGCATTGGGATGTTAAGTCAACATAGATCTGGGATGTTTGAAAGAGTATTCTAAAACTTATGGCCTACTCCAGAACATGGAAAAGATCAGGGGCTGTCTGTTGACTCCATATGAGAGAGAACATGAGTAGTCCAGAAGCTAGAGTGTTTTCCTACCTCAACTCTTCCTTTGGACCATGCAGAGGAGAAGGAGAGATCAGCTGTGCTGGAGCAGGAGAAGAAGGCTGCTGAAGAGAAACGGTTGGAGATGGAGCGCACCATGGAGGACGATCGCAGAAGCAAAGACGAGAAGTTGAAGCAGATGGAAGAGAAGATGAAGGAGGAGATGAAGCAACAGGAACGGGACTTCCACAGGGCCTTGGAGTGCAAAATGCAGGAGCAGAAGGATCTGCTGGAGAAGGGCCACAAGGAGAAGGCTGACTTAATGAGACAGGAGATAGAGGAGTTCAAGAAGAGCAACACACCTGAGAAGGAAGGAGGTGGTTTCCTTGAGTCTACAGTCATGCCTGTTCTTCGATTTGGATTGGACGCTGCCAACACTGTCTTTCAATATAAGCTCATGAGGGGAGCTTTTATGAAGTAGAAACATTGTGTATTACCTGAGCATGTACACATTTGTTAGCTTTATCTAGCAATGTAAAGCGAAAAGTCAAGTTGATAGCCACGCTTAGAATCAGTATAAGCTTTATATGCAAGAGTGATGTATTATTTTTGGAATGGACGCTGCCAACATTTTATTTCAATATAAGCTCATGAAGGTATCTTTTATGAAGTAGAAACATTGTGTATTACTTGAGCAGGTACACAGAGAGACAAGTTGCTTAATTTTTCCCTCTTCCACTTTCCTCTTCCATGTTTGCGGTAATGCTGCAATTAGTTGGTTGTAGTTTTGGGTAGAGCAGACATTTCCATATGTTTTTGTTAGCTGCATGTGTGACATAACTCCACCAGTCCTATTTATGATATCTTTTGCGAAGATTATACTTTATTTTTATTTTTATCAATTAGTATATTTGAGTATAACCACAATTTTTTGTATTATTTGTTCTGTCTTTTCTGGTGGATTAAATTGAAATTGCAACCGACTTTCTATGGCTTGTTTTAAAAATAGTGATATTTGGGAGATGTAGCGATCGTCGTATCGAGGAGAAGGAGAAGACCAAGGTGCAGCGTGGTAAGTACTCATAATTACTTTTAATGAATACTAACAAAACAACAAAAACGATAAACGAACAGTTCTGCCAGGTGAACATACACTAAACAGAAAACAACCAACCACAACACACAATGGAAAATAGGCTACCTAAGTACAGCTCCCAATCAGAGACAACGATAGACAGCTGCCTCTGATTGGGAACCACACCAGGCCAAACACAGAAATAGACAACCTAGACATACAACATAGAATGCCCACCCACATCACACCCTGACCAAACAAAATATAGAAACATACAAAGCAATCAATGGTCAGGGCGTGACAGGAGATGATCTCATTTTCAAATAACTGAAAATGAGAGGTTGTAATCTGAATAAAGGAAAGAAGGCCATTCTTGAACATAGGGTGAGACATTCTTACTAATTTGCTATATAAATAGGCCCGTTTAATTTTGTCTGGCTTGCCGTTCCAAATAAAATATAATATTTTTTTCTCAAATAATAAAAAATACTGTTCGCTAGGTGTAGGCAAGACCATAAGCAAATAGGTAAACTGGGATATGACTAAAAAATGTATCGGGGATTTTTCCACAAATAGACAGTTATTTACCTTTCCATGGTAGCAAGATCTTATCTACAGTTTGCTTTATTTTGTATAATATATACACTTGATCTTTCTTGAATAAGTTCCTCAATTCTTTTTGTTTTTCCTCTAAATTATTCTGAGCCTCCATGGTACAGTTAAATTGTTTTATCAATCCATTTTTTCTATTTGTTCTGTTAGACCTTTGTGGTGGTTAATTTCTGTATTATCAAATGAAGAGAGACAAACTTATCACACAAGTCAGAGTTATACTTAAACTGAATCTTTATTAGTGAGAACTTTGCAATAGCGATGGCTGGTCGACGAATCACCCTCTCTGATGATTCATTGAGAGCGCCGAGACAAAAGTACAAAGGTCTTTTATAGCCAAGATACACCCCTTTCAACCTACATGACGAACAACAGATATATAGAATGGGTCACAAGGTTAAGCTCTGTATGAAATATACCTATAATACATAGCAGACAGTATCTGCTGTGTCAACAGTTTTCATTGCATAGAGACCGGTGTCTGGCCGTCCGACTCCAAACTGGAACCATCTCTCCCTGGTACCATATATAACAGAAACATGAACTCATGCTCTGGAATGCTCTTTAGGCTTTATCACCCAAAATACATCATAAATCTCTCCTTTCAGTGTTATCTCCCAGAGGCCCATCCTCAGTAGAACACACACACAATAGTTAACAGAATACTCTATTCTGTTGCATAAAACAACCATTTGATGCAATAAAATTATTATTATATTTATATCTTGCAATTCTGCCACCATACCTTCTATTTCCTTTGTTAGTATGGACTCTTTTGACCTAAAATGCTTTTGTTTTAGAGATGAGTACTGAATTTCATGGCCTCTAAAGGCACATTTAAAATTATCCCATACAATAAGGGGATTTGCTGTACCTGTGTTATGTCTGAAAAATGTAGTTATAAATTCCTCTGTCCTAGTTTAAAAAAAAGTTAGCATCCAATAGGCTTTGATTAAATGTTCAATATCCTCGCCCACATGGAAATTCAGTAAGAGTAATGTATATGCCAATTATCTGATGGTCCGACCACATTCTATCCCCTATCAACACTTTTAAAACTTGTGGTGCAAACGAGAATGACATGTACAGAATGTACAGTACAGTTGAAGTCGGAAGTTTACATACTGTAACGGCTGTCGTCGGAAGAAGGTGAAGACCAAAATGCAGCGTGGTAAGTGTTCTTCATGTTTAATAGAAACTGAACACTAAAAAGCAAAAACAACAAAGTGACAACCGAACAATTGTAATGTTCGGGGTCATCTGATGCTCCATTACTTTTACCAATATACTACTTCTTTCTCAAATTCTGCTAGAAAGGATATTCCGTTAGCTTGTATGTTGCATACTACGTACCAATAGAGCACATACTGGCACTCAGACCACAGCGTAATGTTGAGCAAGCGTTTACCTTAGAACTTTTATTTGACGCTGGACCTTCCGTTTCAGAATGTACTCTAGGCACCTGGTTTACGGTGATGGATGTTCAAATGGACCAATCATTCCACTGTTTTGGAGTTATTGCGTTTTCTACCCGGTCCCGAAACAAAACAGACAACTATACGGTGTTAACTACATTAATTATGCATTCATTCTATAATAATGCATTCATTCTATCGATGTAAGACATTATTTTGGTGAGCACTACTTTATTTAGTCTTCTGGAGCAACAATTTATGACAGACAAGATGCTGCATGTACCTAACTATAGTTGACAAGCAAATGGCCTTTCAAACCTCAGAAATTATAATATGGCCTACCAAATGTCGAAAATTATAAGTAGAAACTTGTCAAATTAAGGGTGAAAGTAGCTAGTAGGCTATACGGTCCAGTACGGAGTATCAGCAAACTTTTTGAAGTGATTTGTTTGACAAGATGAAAACATCATCACACAACACCAAATAAATGCGAAACGTAGCCTGTGCAGACCGTGGAAAACAGTAAACGGAATAGGATGTATACATGCAGTGGCGGATTTAGGTATAGGCGACATGGGCAGCCTCCCAGGGCAGCACGGGGCGCCCGTACAAACATTTTTGGAATGGGTACATTTGCGCGATCGGTTTTCTATCGCTCATTTGCACGTCACGTCAATGATATCATGTCACCATGTGGGACTGTGGGTCAATTAACCTTGTCGGAGTGGCCGCCCTGATTCTAGTTTGTGAGCCAGGCAGGCTACTGCCTGGGAAGGTCTCCCACTCAGAAGTACGAGATGGGGAGGGGGGCGGGGGTAGGTTGACCTCAGCTCTCCCCACTGGAATCCTGAGGTAGGGGGAGCAGGGAATCTATCAAATAGCGCACCTCTAACTTTGTACAGTACTAATGCAATTAGTAAAATCAGTCACACTACGTAATGCTACCAAATAAACCACAATTCATGCATAATATTGTGAATATATAGTTTCACAGACATTGTTGCATTTTTTTCTGGTTTGCGCGAAATCGTTAAGAATAATATAAAACCAGTCTGCACACCAGCAAGGTGAATTGGTTTAGTCTTGACTCTTGGTTGACAGTGTTGGGGGCTGGGTAATGCATTGATGCTCAAGTGCCAAATCAACACAAATTTATTTCTATTTGTCTTTGTTACTTCTTTTGATATTTTAGTCTTATTTTGGTATATATTTTTATATTTATACAGTTTTAAATGTTATGATTATTTATTTGTGTTGTTCCAAATGGAGGGGGCTGAAGGGGGGGTTCGCCCAGGGAGCCATACAAGCTAGAACCGCCACTGTATACATGCCACAGTATACGTCAAGATATTTCGGGTTATTGTAAATGGGATATGACGTTTATATGAGTCAACTCAAGAACAGAATACTTGAGTATCCCGAATAATAACGGGATATTGGTGTGCATGTAAACGTCATCAGTGTTAAAAAGTAGGCCTATTTGGTAATAGTAACATTTAAAAAACACCAGAGCAAAACCATTTTTAAGTGTGTTTTCTAAAAGCATTAATTTATCATAATTAGGCATTCAAAATAATTATTAAAAAACAAACTAAAACCTTGACTGAGTGCTTAATCTAAATCCATGAATCAACTACCAATAAATACACATTCAGTCAATCCATATGTCTATAAGAATAATAGCTCATCATCCTCCTCGGGAACCTACATCAGAACCACTTAGACAGCCATTTCACAGCCATTCCTCCTACTTTGGGAAGTATTCCTGGAAGGAACAAGGTAGCTGCAGTCCCAACAGTATCCAGAGCTGTGCTCATAAATGAGGGTTTTTTCTCTTCCTCTTGTGCCTTCGCACCCTTAAGCGCATCTATCTCTCTTTGCATTTGGTGTGCTCTGTCATCAAACCCTTGTTGGAGAAGGTCATTCTGCTCCTGAAATTACAAGGTTTGTTTTTACACATCACGGACTGTGTCATTAAAACAAAACACATACACACAGTTAATCTTACCCCTAGAGTTCCTGTAGTTTTAAAGTGTTGTCCTCAATGTTTGTGTTTTTAAAATTCCTACCTTAAGTCTGGCCTGCAGAACTCTATCGTGCTCTGCCACGGCATTTCTACTGTCTCTCTCCATCCTCTCCATCAGCTGGTTCACATTCTCCTCATACGTCCTCTGCTGGTCCGCTCTCAACCTCTCCTGGACAACCAGCTGCTCCTCCATGGCTTGATTCTCCCGCTCAGATGCCTCCCTTTTCGCTTGCTCCGCTGCAGGTAGACAGAGTATGTGTGAGAGAGAGAGATAAATATCAAAGAGAACGAGAGGTAAGCCTCCATTTGGTGGTCATTAGAATGTTGTTGCCAGGTCATGGAGTGCATATTCATGGTGACCTATATAACCTTCTGCTCTCTGCTCAGCTTCAGTGAGGGACTGGTCTGCTGACAGGATGGTCTGACCAATGATGGCCTTCCTTTCCAAGTACTCCTTCAGTACCTCTTCAGCCTGGAACAACCACACATAATATTTAACTTTCAACATCACATCAGTGCATTCATAACTCCTTTGACCAGCATCCACAAAACATGATAATTACATAATATCCTAAAATAGCACCACCTCCCCAACATACCTTCACCTTCAGTTCTCAATTTGGGCCAGAGCCAACACAGCATTGTCCAGGCAGGGGATCTGCCCGCTCCGGATGGCAGACACATACGTCTCTGCCAGGTTTCCCAGCACTGCAGGAGAGGGCAGGAAATCAGCATATCTGGTAGTTGTGGTAGTACTGTAGTGGTCAGTGTTGCTTGTATAGAAGTAAAGTAAGTAGTAGAATTAGTAGGACTTGAAGTACTAATGGCGTTGTTAGTTGTACTGGTCATGGTGGTTGTAGTAATCATCATAATAATAATAATAATAATATAGGAAGTGGTTATAGTAGCAGCAGTAGTTTAGTTGTATTATCAAACATCATGACCTACTTTCATAAGTGCTTTCCAATATCAGTGTTGTAATACTCACGTCTGCCGGTAACTTTCAGGCCCTGTTTCAGGGTCTTGGTCTTGGCCTCCTTGAAGACGTGGTCACAGAACTCCTTGGCTTGCTCCACAAAGGCAGGCTCCAGGTCAGCGTCGGTCAGCTCCTCCATACGTCTCATTTTGTCTCCGCTGGCTGGCCTCTCAAACACAAAGCACCAGCGAGGAGAGAAATAGTTCCGCAGGCAGCTACGAGGCAGATTGTATGCCTGATCTTTCTTACTATGACCTTTGTAAATGAAAGGAAAAGTACATCAATCATTAATTAACAAATTAAATGTTTAACCGTGACATTTTTTGTGTGGAAGAAAAGCATTTAATATTTTTATATCCAACATGTCTTTTGTAAAGGTATTGTCAACATTGGTAAATTCAATCTAACCATGGTTTAGATTAAGAGATTAAGTTAGCTGTGCTAGCTGGTGTTCCCTTCACCTGTTCTCAGTTTAAGAGCGTTCTCCAGATACTCATTGGCTGTGATGGGTCTCCCATCAACCTCCAGGGTCAGGGTGAAATCTCTGACTGTCCACACAAAGGAAGGAAAGTAACGCAGGTACTCTGAAGATTCCTCCCCGTCTCGCTGGTTGGACTTCACCTTGATGTGCTCTGTCAGTTCTGTCACATAGCTGTAGAAGGCGGTATTGAGGACAAAATGAACCCAGATTTACTAACATACAGTATAGTGCTGAGCGATTAGCGCTTTTTTAGGTCAGTTCGGTTGTTGGGGATGAAATGAATCCAGACATCCAACACTACACTATATTTCTTTATAGGCCTGCTGAAGGATACTGTAGTTTCTCCAGGGCGTTGTTGTCGATGGTTCCCAGGCTGTTGTACACCAGAGTACTGCTGAGCAGGACAGCCAGGGAAAAGATCCAGTTGTCATTCTTCTCATCACCCTGCAGACACAACAGAAGGAACACATTGGTACTCTGTTCATACTAGAGTGAAATTAAGTCAGTAACTAAATGTCTACTCCATACGCCGTTTTATGGGCTCCCTACCTAAATAAAGGTCAAAGCTGGAATCCTTAATTGAAACATTAACAAAGCTGCACCCTAACTCAGTTTTGGCTTAAAAAAAAAAAAAATGAGGGATGAGCCTAGAGAAATGTAACCACTCAAATTCATAGACTGAGCTACGGGTGCAATGACTCACCATCCGTGACATCATCATTGTAGTTAACCATGATGTTATACAGTGTTTAATTACATTTACAACATTGGAGTAAAACAAGCTTATATTTTGGGTTCTGATGGGGTATGACAGTTGAACTAAGCTCATGGGTCATTATTTATTTGTTATACTGTTTAGAATCAATGGGTATACATCATACATTTATAAATCAGACATTATATACAGATGATGAAATCAGGTATCTGTACTAGACACAGTTTATTGAGATAACATGGGATTTTACCCATAGCAATGTTATATTCGGTCATCTAAACAGCCATAAAAGGTTTTTGACAGAGAGTGAACTTTGACCTCCCACCTTCTCCACGTCCCCCAGACCCTCTGTATCCAGCAGCACCAGGGTGTGGTCTCTTTTTTCAGGGTGAGGCACACACCACATCCAGATGCCCTTAGTTTTGGACTGGATGGTGGCTCCCAGGGCAAAACCTTGAGGACAGAGGATAAAAACGGTTCTTAGGATGGAATCTGTAAAGAGGCAGCAGGATGTAAAGTGTTTACTCAAGGCTGCTGGTTTTCAGATGAACCTTTTTGTCTAGTTATACTGTATATCATACTGACAGACAAAGTGAAACTAGCAGCCAGTGCAAAACGGCTCCCTGATCTACACAACCCACTTAGAACAAATGTGGTCGGAACAAAATGTTTTTTGCATGTTTGCTCTGTTGTCTGGTTGTACGTTATGGTGTAAAACAAAGAGAAACTGTAGTTTCCACAATGCAATAACAGGATGTGTCGAATTTCCAATTTTGGAGTGAAAAAAACATCAAATCATAATGTGGTCAGAACAGGACAAGTCTGTACTTTGGTGCAGCATATCTGGCTCTAACTCTGAATGTGTCACGACTTCCGCCGAAGTCGGCTCCTCTCCTTGTTCGGGCGGTGTTCGGCGGTCTACGTCACCAGCTTTCTAGCCATCGCCGCTCCATTTTTCATTGATCCATTTGTTTTGTCTTGTTTTGCACATATGGATTGCATTTCCCAATCACACTGCATGTATTTATTCCTCTGTTCCCCCTCATGTCTTTGTGTGATATTGTTTGTGTTACGTGTCATTTTTCACGCGCCAGACTGGTATTCGTATATTCCGTGTTTTGTCACGAGGTATGTTTATTTGTTTGAACATAATTATTGTGACTGTTTGCGCGTTTTGCACTTTTGCCAATTGGCTGGAGGTTTCTCCTGCCTCAATAAAGTGTGCGCCTGTTCACAACTCTCTGCTCTCCTGCACCTGACTCCGCTACCAGTACGCACACCATTGACAGAATGACAAATGCAGTACATAAGTTAACACTTTCTGTTTCACATTTCTATTACCCTATCTTTATGAGAAATTATTATCCTATCCATATAACAGTGTTGCGGTCATGCATATTGTTATGTACACTGAACAAAAATACATGAAACAATTTCAAAGATTTTCCTGAGTTACAGTCCAAAGAAGGAAATCAGAAATTTGAAATAAATTCATTACACCCGAATCTATGGATTTCATATGCATATGTTGGTCACAGATAGCTTTTAAAAAAGTAGGGGCGTAGATCAGAAAACCAGTCAGTATCTGTTGTGACCATCATTTGCCTCATGCAGCGCAACATATCTCCTTCGCATAGAGTTGATCAGGCTGTTGATTGTGGCCTGTGGAATGTTGTCCCACTCCTCTTCAATGGCTGTCCGAAGTCGCTGGATATTGGCAGGAACTGGAACACACTGTCGTACACGTTGATCCAGAGCATCCCAAAAATGCTCAATGAGTGACAAGTCTGGTGACTATGCAGGCCATGAAAGCACTGGGACATTTTCAGCTTCCAGGAATTGTGTACAGATCCTTGCGACATGGGGTCGTGCATTATCATGCTGAAACTATGAGGTGATGGCGGCGGATGAATGACACGACAATGGACCTTAGGATCTCGTTACAGTATCACTGTGCATTAAAATTGCCATAGATAAAATGCAATTGTGTTCGTTGTCAGTAGCTTATGCCTGCCCATACCATAACATCCTCAAAGGTGAGCATTTGCCCACTGAAGTATGTTAAGACGCCAAACTGCAGTCAGGTCAAGACCATGGTGAGGACGACGAGCACGCAGATGAGCTTCCTTGAGACGGTTTCTGACAGTTTGTGCAGAAATTCTTCAGTTGAGCAAACCCACAGTTTCATCTGCTGTCCCGGTGGCTGGTCTCAGACAATCCTGCCGGTGTCGAAGCCGGTTATATAGGCCCTGGCCTGGATTGGTTACACGTGGTCTGCGTTGTGAGGTCGGTTGGACGTACTGCCAAAACGATGTTGGAGGCGACTTATGGTAGAGAAGTGAACATTCAATTCTCTGGCAACAACTCGGGTGGACTTTCCTGAAGTCAGCATGCAAATTGCACACTTCCTAAAGACATCTGTGGCATTGTGCTGTATGACAAGTGGCCTTTTATTGTTCCCAGCAAAAGGTACAGTTGAAGTCGGAAGTTTACATACACTTAGGTTGGAGTCATTAAAACTTGTTTTTCAACCACTCCACAAATTTCTTGTTAACAAACTATAGTTTTGGCAAGTCGGTTAGGACATCTACTTTGTGCATGACACAAGTCATTTAAACAGCTTGGAAAATTCCAGAAAATTATGTCATGACTTTAGTAGCTTCTGATAGGCTAATTTAAATAATTTGAGTCAACTGGAGGTGTACCTGTGGATGTATTTCAATGCCTACCTTCAAACTCAGTGCCTCTTTGCTTGACGTCATGGGAAAATCAAAAGAAATCAGCCAAGACCTCAGAAAAAAAATGTAGACCTCCACAAGTCTGGTTCATCCTTGGGAGCAATTTCTAAACGCCTGAAGATACCATGTTCATCTGTACAAACAATAGTACGCAAGTATAAAGACCATGGGACCACGCAGCTGTCATACCGCTCAGGAAGGAGACGCGTTCTGTCTCCTAGAGATGAACGTACTTTGGTGCGAGAAGTGCAAATCAATCCCAGAACAACAGCAAAGGACCTTGTGAAGATGATAGAGGAAACAGGTACAAAAGTATCTATATCCACAGTAAAACAAGTCCTATATCGACATAACCTGAAAGGCCGCAAAGCAAGGAAGTAGCCACTGCTCCAAAACCGCCATAAAAAAGCCAGACTACGGTTTGCAACTGCACATAGGGAGAAATGTCCTCTGGTCTGATGAAACAAAAATAGAACTGTTTGGCCATAATGGCCATCGTTATGTTTGGAGGAAAAAGGGGGATGCTTGCAAGCCGAAGAACACCATCCCAACCGTGAAGCACGGGGGTGGCAGCATCATGTTGTGGGGGTGCTTTGCTGCAGGAGGGACTGGTGTACTTCACAAAATAGATGGCATCATGAGGATGGAAAATTATGTGGATATATTGAAGCAACATCTTAAGACATCAGTCAGGAAGTTAAAGCTTGGTCGCAAATGGGTTTTCCAAATGGACAATGACCCCAAGCATACTTCCAAAGTTGTGGCAAAATGGCTTAAGGACAACAAAGTCAAGGTATTGGATTGGCCATGACAAAGTCCTGACCTCAATCCAACAGAAAATTTGGGGGCAGAACTGAAAAAGCGTGTGTGAGCAAGGAGGCCTACAAACCTGACTCAGTTACACCATCTCTGTCAGGAGGAATGGGCCAAAATCCACCCAACTTATTGTGGGAAGCTTGTGGAAGGCTACCCGAAACGTTTGACCCAAGTTCAACAATTTAAAGGCAATGCTACCAAATACTGATTGAATGTATGTAAACTTCTGACCCACTGGGAATGTGATGAAAGAAATAAAAGCTGAAATAAATCATTCTCTATTATTCTGACATTTCACATTCTTAAAATAAAGTGGTGATCCTAACTGACCTAAGCCAGGGAATTTTTACTAGGATTAAATGTCAGGAATTGTGAAAAACTGAGTTTAAATTGTATTTGGCTAAGGTGTATGTAAACTTCCGACTTCAACTGTATGTGGAGAAAGACCAGGCTCTTTGCCTGGTCTTGAGAATGCGGTTCTGGCCATGGCTTAAATTGAGAACCAGGCTGCTATAGATGAGGGCCTGGTAGTGTACCAGAGGGGCATGGAGGAGGTAAAGGCCTTATTCCCTATGGCGCTCATCACCTCCGCTCAGACCACTAGGCCACGCAGGCGTTCAAGAACAGATCCTTCAAAGACGAATTTGAATTTCTTGAAGGCGTTGGTGGTAAGGGTCATCATTTGAGATCTGTGCCTGGTACAAACACTGACTTGGTGCTTAACTCTGTCAAGGACCACTTTTTACAAATGCTTCCCTAAAAAAGTCTTAACTCTTCCAGGTGGCCATTGCAAAGCACTACGCTGACCTTCTCTGAGGCATCCTCGTTCTTGATGAGAAGAAGTGTGCAGCCCTTCTGGAGAAGCTGTCTGCTCAGATGGCCAAGAAGATTACAGAGGGGATCTACAAGCTTTACTGCAATCACCATGACAACATGCTGGCACAGTACCGGGCCAAGCCCGACAAAGGAGTTAGGGTAAGAGCTTCGAGTTGAATCCTTGCTAGGGTTGAAACATTCATCAAAAACTCCATATTGAACACTGGAGCTGTTCTCCTCTTTCAGGCCGATCCACTTAGTTTTGTTAGGTTCTAATTATCAGAGTAAGAACTCGATGATCCCTGATGGTTAACGATAACATATCCTGACAGAATGTAAACTTTATACATTCCCCTCTCTCCCTCACTGACATAAGTATATTTCATGATTTCATAAGTCAAGAAATCAGAACAACAGTTTCCATGTCGTAGATGACGTGCTGTTCTTTCTCTCAACCTCTAATGTTACTGTTATGTTATGATTTACGGTGGCTTCCATAATGTATTTTTAGGCATCTGCAGCATCATACCAGAAACACATCCAACCGGTTTTAGATTTATCATTGTTTGATGGCAAACATGAAGCCTTTGGGGGTGTTTTCTGCAGGCTGAGGAGATTCTTGAGCAGTTCCTTAAGGAAAAGAGTCTATAGAAGTATTTTATCCTGCAAGCTGACAAAAAAAATGACCGAAAATTAGAAAAAGTACAAAATATGGCATGGGGTGTTATTTTCTGATTTAATTCAGGTTTCTGGTTGAAGTGACTTCTCAAAATTGCACTAAGTCAACATAGATCTGGGATGTTTAAGAGTAGGTATGCAAGCTAAAGTTAAACCTGAAATTTGTGGCCTACTCCAGAACTTGGAAAATGTCATGGGTTGTCTATTGACTCTGTATGAGAGAGAACATGAAGCTAGAGTGTTTTCCTACCATAATATCTTAACTTGGACCATGCAGAAGAGAAGGAGAGATCAGCTGTGCTGGAGCAGGAGAAGAAGGCTGCTGAAGAGAAACGGTTGGAGATGGAGCGCACCATGGAGGATGATCGCAGAAGCAAAGACGAGAAGTTGAAGCAGATGGAAGAGAAGATGGAGGAGATGAAGCAACAGGAAGGGACTTCCACAGGGCCTTGGAGTGCAAGGTGCAGGAGCAGAAGGATCTGCTGGAGAAGGGCCACAAGGAGAAGGCTGACTTAATGAGACAGGAGATAGAGGAGTTCAAGAAGAGCAACACACCTGAGAAGGAAGGAGGTGGTTTCCTTGAGTCTACAGTCATGCCTGTTCTTCGATTTGGATTGGACGCTGCCAACACTGTCTTTCAATATAAGCTCATGAGGGGAGCTTTTATGAAGTAGAAACATTGTGTATTACCTGAGCATGTACACATTTGCTAGCTTTATCAATGTAAAGCAGAAAGTCAAGTTGATAGCCACACTTAGAATCAGTATCTGCTTTATATGCAAGAGTTATTAATCATTTTTCTTGTGTGTGTTGACAGATTTGGGTGAAATGTTCTCTACTAGTATAAAACTTCAAATGTAGAGGCTTTAATAAAAAAAAATTATCATATATTTTTATGGTCTTATATTCTTTGAGAACGTTGCATAGAGGCAGATTATAATTAATTTGAATATTATATAATTTGTCTTAAATGCATATCAGTTTATGAATAAATTAGTTGTTTTGAATCCACTTTGAATCTGTTAGTGTTTATGTAAGTAGTAGTAGTCTAACTGATTTACATCTGGAAACCCCCTTTTGCCTTTGTGGCCTCTTACTTCAATCTCAGATAACAGGCCACAATTGTGTTCGAATAGTTTTCAGACCAGGAATCAATCAGTTTGCACATGAGAAATTGCCATTAGCTACTGTCTTTACTGACACAGAGGAGCAAGAGAAGAGAGCCCTGGCTGAACAGGCAGTGAAGATGGAGGCAGAGAAACAGCACCAGTTAAAGGAGGAGACCCAAGAGAGGGAGAGGGTTTATCAGGAGAGAGAATCAGTCAGCTAGAGGTACGTATGGATGCTGAAAATATGTCTGAAAACATGCCACAACTTTCACAAAATGTTATATCTAGGCCTAATGAATAAAGAATATAGCCTGATGTTCAGGTATTGAACTTAAACCAGATTTTTGTGAATGAGTAAAATATAGGTGATTTAGGGAGGTGGAAACAGTCTTTAAGAAGATGTAGCCTGCAAATCCATAACCATGATGTCTGTGTTGTTCTCCCTCTGTGATTCTAGGCTAAGATGGTCCAGGAGGCGAAGGAGAAGCCACAGGAGTTGGAGCGAGCGCTATATAGCAAGCTGCAGGAGCAGGATAAGCTGATGGCTAAGGGCTTCACAGAGAAAGGCAGCCATGAAGGAGGAGATACAGAGCCTGAGAGAGAAGTAGGCCAAGCGCGAGGAGAAGAGCAGTCTCGTAACTTCAGAGCCATAGCACAGGGTGTCATGGAGAGTGTCAGCAATGGCTTAGGTCACTACTTTAACTATAAGAAAGCCCGTGAGCAACGCAAGGCGATTGTGTTCAAGGAGCAGGTCAGATTCAATCTCAAATCAGGTGCGGTTGGCAATATCCCTGATAAGGAGCGCATGACACTCAAGCAAGACAAGATGGCCACGCCCAAACTCAAAACAGGAGCAGTTGGCAACTCTAAAGACACAACTCTGCCCAAAGTCAACACAGGTACAACTGGCAAAAGCCCTGGCTCAGAGGTCTAAAGGATTCACCAGAGATTGGTCAATGGTCCAGATCAGCGGCCACCCCTTTCTCCAGTCTCATCATTAACCAGAAGAGCCCAGTAAAACTACTAGGAAATAGTGCAACAGAAAGACTGCTGTGCAACAATAGTACAATGGGGCCAAACCAGCTGTGACTTCACAGACGTCAGTTCTTCAGTTTATAACCATTAATTTCTCATTCTGATATAATTGAATATTTAAAGGTTATTAGAGACCACTCTTAGAATTGTAGTTAAGATTTGTGCTTTGTTTTGTTCTTGGATGTAGGGTAAAATAAATTAGCTTACTGAACTTGTCTTGAAGTCAAATTTGGCTAGAATGGAACTGCTCATCTTCAATGCGCTTTTCACTTAAGGGTTGACCATTGTCATGTTTTGTGATTGTTGTTGAAATAAACCTCGCTTCTTCTCTATTTCCGGCGCCAGGAAGAAATGGCAGTAGTTTTACAGGCAGAAAAGAGCTTCTGGATATCAGGCAGAGATCACTCACCTCGGATTAGACAAAGATTTTTTCAACAACAAGCAAGACTCACATGATATTCTCCAAACACCCGGCAAGGCCAACATCCCAGTTATTCGCAAGAGGAAGCGACGCAGGTACAGAGGACGAAGAGCCGGATGCCTCGTCAGGACCCGCAGAAGGCGAGTAGGAAAGCTGCCGTTACCGTCAATATTACTCGCCAACGTGCAATCATTGAACAATAAATTAGATGAGGTACGATCACGAATAACCTACCAACGGGACATCAAAAACTGTAATATCCTATGTTTAACTGAATCGTGGCTTAATGACGACATGGATATTCAGCTAGCGGGATATACGCTGCACTGGCAGGATAGAACAGCACACTCGTAAGACGAGGGGGGGCGGTCTGTGCATATTTGTAAACAACAGCTGGTGCACGAAATCTAAGGAAGTCTCTAGATTTTGCTCGCCTGAAGTAGAGTATATTGTGATAAATTGCAGGCCACACTACTTGCCTAGAGAGTTCTCAGCTATACTTTTCATGGCTGTTTATTTACCACCACAAACAGAGGCTGGCACTAAGACCGCACTCAGCTGTATAAGGAAATAAGCAAACAGGAAACCACTCACCCAGAGGCGGCGCTCCAAGTGGCCGGAAACTTGAATGCAGGGAAACTTAAATCAGTTCTACCAAATCTCTATCAACATGTTAAATGTGCAACCAGAGGGAAAAAAATTCTAGGTCACCTGTACTCCACACACAGAGACGCGTACAAAGCTCTCCCTCGCCCTCCATTTCGTAAATCCGACCACAACTCTATCCTCCTGCTTACAAGCAAAAATTAAAGCAGGAAGCACCAGTGACTCAGTCTATAAAAAAAGTGGTCAGATGAAGCAGATGCTAAACTACGGGACTGTTTTGCTATCACAGACTGGAACATGTTCCGGGTTTCTTCCGATGACATTGAGGAATACACCACATCAGTCACTGGCTTTATCAATAAGTGCATCGAGGACGTCCCCCCCACAGTGACTGTACATACATACCCCAACCAGAAGCCATGGACTACAGGCAACATTCGCACTGAGCTAAAGGGTAGAGCTGCCGCTTTCAAGGTACGGGACTCTAACCCGGAAGCTTACAAGAAATCCCGCTATGCCCTGCGACGAACCATCAAACAGGCAAAACATCAATACAGGGCTAAGATTGAATCATACTACACCGGCTCCGTCGCTCGTCAGATGTGGAAGGGCTTGCAAACTATTACAGACTACAAAGAGAAGCACAGCCGCGAGCTGCCCAGTGACACGAGCCTACCAGATGAGATAAATCACTTCTACGCTCGCTTCGAGGCAAGCAACACTGAGGCATGCATGAGAGCATCAGCTGTTCCGGACGACTGTGTGATCGCGCTCTCCGTAGCCGACATGAGTAAGACCTTTAAACAGGTCAACATACACAAGGCTGCGGGGCCAGACGGATTACCAGGACGTGTGCTCCGGGCATGTGCTGACCAACTGGCAGGTGTCTTCACTGACATTTTCAACATTTCCCTGATTAAGTCTATAATACCAACATGTTTCAAGCAGACCACCATAGTCCCTGTGCCCAAGAACAAAGACAACCTGCCTAAATGACTGCAGAACCGTAGCACTCACGTCCGTAGCCATGAAGTGCTTTGAAAGGCTGGTAATGGCTCACATCAACACCATTATCCCAGAAACCCTAGACCCACTCCAATTTGCATACCGCCCAAACAGATCCACAGATGATGCAATCTCTATTGCACTCCACACTGCCCTTTCCCACCTGGAAAAAAGGAACACCTATGTGAGAATGCTATTCATTGACTACAGCTCAGCGTTCAACACCATAGTACCCTCAAAGCTCATCACGAAGCTAAGGAACTAGGGACTAAACACCTCCCTCTGCAACTGGATCCTGGACTTCCTGACGGGCCGCCCCCAGGTGGTGAGGGTAGGTAGCAACACTGGAGCTCCCCAGGGGTGCGTGCTCAGTCCCCTCCTGTACTCCCTGTTCACCCACGACTGCATGGCCAGGCACGACTCCAACACCATCATTAAGTTTGCAGACGACACAACAGTGGTAGGCCTGATCACCGCCAAGACAGCCTATAGGGAGAAGGTCAGAGACCTGGCCGGGTGGTGCCAGAATAACAACCTATCCCTCAACGTAACCAAGACTAAGGAGATGATTGTGGACTACAGGAAAAGGAGGACCGAGCACGCCCCCATTCTCATCGACGGGGCTGTAGTGGAGCAGGTTGAGAGCTTCAAATTCCTTGGTGTCCACATCAACAAACTAGAATGGTTCAAACACACCAAGACAGTCGTGAAGAGGGCACGACAAAGCCTATTCCCTCATGAAACTAAAAAGATTTGGCATGGGTCCTGAGATCCTCAAAAGGTTCTACAGCTGCACAATTGAGAGCATCCTGACCGGTTGCATCACTGCCTGGTACGGCAATTGCTCAGCCTCCGACCGCAAGGCACTTCAGAGGCCAGTGCGTACGGCCCAGTAAATGACTGGGGCAAAGCTGCCTGTCATCCAGGACTTCTACACCAGGCAGTGTCAGAGGAAGGCCCTAAAAATTGTCAAAGACCCCAGCCACCCCAGTCATAGACTGTTCTCTCTACTACCGCATGGCAAGCGGTACCGGAGTGCCAAGTATAGGACAAAAAGGTTTCTCGACAGTTTTTACCCCCAAGTTATAAGACTTCTGAACAGGTAACCAAATGCCAAATGGTTACCCGGACTATTTGCATTGTAACACATTTTACACTGCTGTTACTCTCTGTTTATCATATATGCATAGTCACTTTAACAATACATTCATGTACATACTACCTCAATTAGCCCGACCAATCAGTGCTCCCGCACATTGGCTAACCGGGCTATCTGCATTATGTCCCACCCACCACCCCCTCTTTTACACTACTGCTACTCTCTGTTCATCATATATGCATAGTCACTTTAACCATACATGTACATACTACCTCAATAAGCCTGACTAACCGGTGTCTGTATATAGCCTTGCTACTATTTTTTCAAATGTCTTTTTACTGTTGTTTTATTTCTTTACTTACCTACACACACACTTTTTTTTCTTCACACCATTGGTTAGAGCCTGTAAGTAAGCATTTCACTGTAAGGTCTACTACACCTGTTGTATTCAGCGTACGTGACAAATAAACTTTGATTTGATAGGGTTAAGGATAGGATGACGCTAAACTTGTTTTAGTAGAGATATTGATCAATGGGGAGAACTGATGAATTGAACACCACCAGCTGAATCTCTACATGGAAACATAAGCACAAACATTCACATCAAAAAGAGACATTGTGTCTTTCAATCCCCTCATATCAATTTAATCAAATACAAACATGAGTACATCAATAGCAGGACAACAAGAGGAACTGTAATTATGGAACGATATGAACACATCTCTACTCAGATGATCAGTACCCAGATGAGCTTTTGATCCAGGATTAGACATGCAGTAATGATATTCCTATAGGACTACTGATCTTCATTAGTCTGCTGCTCGCACATCAAGACCTGAGGGGAATGTCACAAAGCAGGATCAAGGACTTATCCACCTTACTTTGATAAACAGATCCGGCTTTGTGACAAACCCCCCCTGGAGTCACACACACAGTACCAGCCACCTGTGAGCATCATACTACACCACACAGAAGCACTAGCCTGGGAGCAAGACAATTCCTGTATTAACAACACTGTTGCCAATGACAAAACGCTGACAAAAGCAGAAAAACAGACTGGTATCCAGGCTACAAAACACACCTAATAATATTATCAAGTTATTTCAAATCCTAGGGCAGTCATTCAGATAATGTAAATCAGTCTTGCTGTATGAATCAGCATGGAACTCATACACATTTTTACTGCCAACAATGATAACAGATAGTTCTTTACTGTACAGAGGGCATTAAATGAGGAAACGATTAAGGATAGTATATTTATTTAATCCAGTGATTGACTACTACTGTAAATAGCATTAGAGCCTGATAGAGCCATTCTCCACCAGTAGATATGCATTAGCCTAGGCCCAAGATGTGTGGCTTCACTGATTATTAAAACATGCTAGTACTTGTGAAAAATGACAATGGGTAATTAGGTTTTATATCCCAAATATCAACATGCAGACAGATTGTTTTACAATAGTGGTTCTGTCTAAAAACAAATCCAAAAGCAAATCCAGTGCATGAACTTAACTTGAACTATATTATATCCATGATAACCCCTATCATAACCATCTATACCATTTGAAAATGACATTAACACGTGTGGTGTAGTAGGCTACATGAGAGATGTCTAGCTTTGAGGCAACAGTAACACACAGCAATAAATAAACTCATAACACAAATAAATTTGACACACAGCCACTAACATATCACCAGTCTGTTATACGTACACAATAGAAAAATCTAATCTTTTCAGCCTTCAACCATATGTCATTTGTAGATAATAACATATTGTAAGTGTATGCATTGGACAAAAAGTGCTTAGCTATGATTTTGTTATCTTAGAAATCAAACTGTAACAACTGAAGTGCAAAGAAACTAGAGACGACATGTGGTGAATAATGTTTTGGTCCACCACCGAAGTCCAAAGAGTAGTAGGTGACATTTCAATAATTCTACAATAGATTAAAAATAAATCATAAAAAGATTGGAATTAACTTGTTCTTTACGATTTATCATTTCAATTGGCAAGCCTAATCAAGAACTTCAGTTAGCATAGCAAATCAATATTAATTTGAAAAAAATACTAAAGAAAGAAATGTCTTTCTCCACATCTCCTACATCTGTGGTCGTCAACCGTTACCCGACAAAAAGATACCACATGTAGACTTGTTCACCAGTTGTGTGTATGTATGAATATAGGAGAGCCTATAAGCTATAGGTAACTGCCAAAGTAAATGGAAACAATAGAGTAAATGAGGGATACAAAGTATATTGAATGCAGGTGCTTCCACACAGATGTGGTTCCAGAGTTAATTAAGCAATTAACATCCCATCATGCTTAGGGTCATGTACAAAAATGCCCAATTGCCCAATTATTTTGGCTAGCATGGTTAGAAGAGATCTTATTTAATTTGAAAGGGGGGTCTCAAATGAGCATAGGGGGTTTAAACTGTGTGTCTCAGTCACCACATCTCAACCCAATTGAACACTTATGGGAGATTCTGAGACAGCCTTTTCCACCACCATCAAAACACCAAATTACAGATTTCCTGTGGAAGAATGGTGACACATCCCTCCAAAAGAGTTCCAGACACTTAGAATCTACACCAAGGAGCATTGAAGCTGTTCTGGCAGCTTGTTGCCCCAATGCCCTATTAAGACACTGTTGGTGTTCCATTATTTTGGCAGTTATCTGTAGGCTATGAACACTTGACACCTCAACTGAAACAGGGTCCACCTAGAAACAGGGCTATTCTAACCTCCACCCACTGCTTCTATGTACAGCAGCTAACAAGGAAAGAGCCAATCCAAACAGGATGAGTTATAAGAGGTCAACTTTGGGACCTTCTTGAGTTTCGTGATTATATTAGAGTATTCCATCTTGCTACTATACATACTCCAGGTTACATATCTCACTGATATTCATATAACAAACCCAGTACATTTTTTTTATGTTATTTTAACAATTGGTTCATAAACTACTTTTTTCATGCTTTCTGTTTGCCATAGTGAGAGCTTCAATATGATAAGAGGAAGGCACTTAAATATAATCTTTATATTTGCCTGTCTACCTGTATTTGTTGTTCAGCAGGTAGCCTACACGGAGTTCCTTTTACTATGGACCCATTGTTATAAATATAATAAACCAAAGAATATAGGGAATTATGTATGCACAATAACATTTTAGTTGAAGTTCAAAATGTTGTTCCAGAGTGACATACTGTAGGTAAGGGGGATCCATAAAACTAACAAAAAAATGCTCTTTCATAGTCCTGATACAGCACGCACACCTTTGTCCTCTTCAAGGTGTCTCTATTCCAAATCTGTCCATCCATATCGGGAGCCAGAGTACAGCTCTTCCTCAGCACATTTAGTCACCAAGAGGGACAAGGGCAGGCAATAAAGGCCTGGTGTTTCTGGGTTCTGTGGATGTTACTCAGCTATTGTTGTTGTTGTTCTTGTGGACATTACCACCTCCTCTCAGGATGACGGCCACCATGATGTAAGCTCTCACCTGATAGGTGGATGGAGCTCCATCAACAATGACCTTCAGGACACCACTGGAGTCATGTCCCAGAGCTGTAGACACAAACATAAAGGTGTATAAAAAAAACAATGCCTCCTTCATACGTGTATACGCACTGTCATTAAAAGGTCATTGTATCAATGCCTCCCATTCCTGTATTAGGCTGCATTTATACAGGCAAATCCGATTCTGATATTTTTCTCACTAATTGGTCTTCCATCAATCAGCTCAACTCTGAAAAATATCTGATGTGAAAAGATCTGCGATTGGTCAAAAGGCCAGTTAGTGGAAAAAAGATCAGAATTGGGCTGCCTATTTAAACGCTGCCTTAGAGACATAGTGTTTGTCTCACCTTGACAACCTTGTCTGCCCCAGAGGTCAGTAGCCAGCCCGTGGTAGGCTCGTAGTGCATGTAAACTATGCTGTGTTTGCTGTCATGGAATGTTGCCGTGGGCGCCCGGCTGTAAGACATGGGGATGGGGCAAAATAGTGTTATCACCATGGGAATTAAAGTATAGGATAATATGTGATGACCAGAGGATGATTTGAGGCTTTTTTGTGCGTGCATGTTACTCACTCCTCGTCCGTGATGGACTCGTGGCAGCTGTCACACACCCGCACCTCAAACTCGAAGCCCATGAGAGGGATGGTGGAGCGCTTGGCCGAGCACTTCCCACACACTGCCTGCCCACACTTCCTGCAGTGGTGCTGGGGAGAGGAGACAGGAGACACTGAGCCTTGGGTTCAGCCTACAGATAAGGCCAATGTGTATATATCTCACTTGCCCTCACTCATGTAGTCACAAACAGCGGAGGCCAGGTCTATGTTTCTGCATTTCACACTGCCATAGATGGGTTCACTGTAAAGTCTACACCTGTAGTATTCGGTGCATGTGACAAATACAATTTGGTTGTTTAGCAACAAAACTGACACGTGTAAGCAATTATGGGGCAAAACAGGCAAGGTTGGCCATTTTGTCTCCAATGTTTATTGAAAACATAAATACATTTGCACAATGAGCACTTGTCTCAACTACATCACATTTTGGCCATATTAGCCATATTAGCAGACAAGAGTACATCAGTCAAAACAAGACATGGTATCAAGAACAAGATAAAACGAGCTAAAACGAGCCATGATTCCCCACATGGCAGCTTCTGGCATTGTTGCGAGCTATCTAGCCATCCAGAATCACAACAAACTTCTGCCCCATTGAAGAGCGAGCATTGTTTGTGACCGAACCCATTTATACGAACAACATTAACTACGTTTTTCTCCTGCCCTCTTGTGGACAATATGTGAACTATATCCCACAGTGACAGTATGGTGCCCACTGTACCTGTCGCAGGCCGATTTTCTTACTGTCCCACATCTGTTTAAAGTTCCAGAAGAATGGCTGCTCACACTTCTGACACGAATCACTGTCCAGCCACTCTGGGGTCTGAGGGAACACAGACAGACAGGTTAAATACAGACTCTAAATACTACTCTAGTCAGCTTTTCCTTACTCAATCCTACCTTTAACTATCAGGAGTTTTAAAAGGAAACTAACCCAGATTCAGTGGTTAGGTATAACGTAAGTGAGAGAAAGAACCAGTCAGAGCCACAGGTAGTCTACACTGAACACTCATTTGCATTCAGTACATAACCATTCTGAATTTCATTCAGAGTTTGTCATTCTCTCTCTGTACGTGTTCGCATTTCAGGTATCCCTCCATGGTGACAGAAACAGCCAGACAAAGCACTCTGCCATACCATGCTGTCAATGACAGAGGTGACAATGCACTCACAGAGCTGTGACTGGCCCATATCTAGGGCTAGACAGATTCTACGGAAGAAAGGTGTGCTTATGTCTGAGTGACACAACCCGGCCCTGTGCTCCAGCTAATCCTATACACAGCCCTGCCCAACACTTAGGACTCACTGCAGATTTAACACCGTAGCACATTCATTCTCCTTCCCTCACCCGCTCTCTCCCTGAAAGTCCTATTGCATCCAAGTTGCTTAAGTCTGTGGGATGTGTGTGAACCTTCGTACCCTCTCTGGTGACAATATGTGTCAGGAACTCAACCTGTCTACTTCACACACACACACACACACACACACGTCTCACAGCCTTGAGGTTGTCTTCCTCCCTCCTTCTGCTCCATCCCTCTATCTTTATCAGTCCATCCCTCCCTCACCTCCTGTCTGGTCACGTCCATGTTCCAGATGACGATGCCCCCATCTGAGCTGCAGGAGATCAGCTGACGTGTGTGTGGCGCGTAGCATAGGCCCTGGACCTTCTCACTGCATTGTTAACACACACACACACACACACACACACACTTAAAGAGTATGTGGTACAGAAATACTGTAGATTCTCCCCACCACAGCAATGACATCCTTGGGTGTGACATGAGTCACTTTCCAACAACATAACTGAACGTGAAACATCCTGGAGTTATGGATAATGAAGCGCCCTAAAGGAGACTACTAAGGACATTTCAATAGTTTCTAAGACTGTATCATATTGATTAAAGGCTCAGTGCAGTCAAAAATGTGATTATCCTGTGGTTTTATACACATTTCCACACTATGAGGTTGGTATAATAATGTGAAAATGATGATAACGCCCTTTTTGTGTAAGAGCTGTTTGAAAAGACCGCCTGAAATGTCCACCTATTTTGGTGGGATGGATTTTGGCCTGCCTGGTGACATCACATCATTCATTAATAGACCAATAAGAAGTGTTCCAAACATCTGTCAATAACAGCTACTTTTCCCCCTTTCTCCTCCCCACTCAGACCACTTCGACAGTCCTAGCTAAATTCTTGCTTGATAAATTGCTCTTTGCTAAGAAGCTATTTTTGCTTCTTTTTGACCATTTTAATTGAAAACAAATCGCAGTAAGGTACTTCATTGTTACCCAGAAATGATTTGATATTGAGATAAAAACAGCTGCATTGGACCTTTAATATATTTAAGCAATAAGGCACAAGGGGGTGTGGTATATGGCCAATATACCACAGCTAAGGGCTGTTCTTATGCGCAACGCGGAGTGACTGGATACAGCCCTTAGCCGTGGTATATTGGGCATATACAACAAACCACCGAGGTACCTTATTGCTATTATAAACTGGTTACCAACGAAATTAGAACAGTAAAAATAAATGTCATAACCGTGGTATTCGGTCTGACATACCACAGCTGTCAGCCAATCAGAATTCAGGACTCGAACCACGCAGTTTATAATGGGGGTTTTAATACTACAATGGAGACTACATTTGAAGACTGTATTGAAGGACTCTGTTGAGGTTCAGTGTGTGAATCTTACTTGTGTCCCTGAAGTTCAATAGCGGTGCCTTTGCGTCCCCCGATGTCCCACATGATGATGGAGTGATCTGAGCTGCCGGAGAACAACACTCTCTGGACCGGGTCCCAACACAGAGCTGTCACATTGCCTAAAGACAGCAGAACACAAAACACACATTCCTCAGCTCATCACTGGATATTAAACTTGACCTGGTCAAGTGGAACAAAAACAAGAAACTAAAAGGCCTCAATTATTAGAAAGTGGACAAAAGTGACTCAGAGCAAATTCAAGTTGAAATTAACTAACCTCTCAATAATTGCCAAGTCTTTTGCTTTTAATGAACCACAATTCATCCATCTTGAGCCATGCTTGAGCACCCCCTTGTGTCTAATTCAAAGAGAAATATGTTCCAGTGCTTTTCACCAGCAGATATTTGCATAATGACAAACATGTGTAACCCCACTGATAACAGAGAGGCCTGGAATAGTGGTGCTGTCAGCAGCATTGTCAGTCACACGCTCTTCTGTCAATATAGGAAGTAGGAGATGTGAGTGCTAAAACAACTGACCCCAGATCAGAACAGAGGGTTTATAAATAGCTGTGAGGGTTGTCCTCTGGAGTATACAATGTCCCACACTACCTCTGTCACTGCGGCCAGGAGGGACGGTCAGTTAAGGTGAAAACATGGAAATAAAAAGTGGGTAGTAGACCGATTTATAAAATCTCCAAGGGTTTAAAATAGTATGTGTGTTTTCTTTCAAATATTTAGGGGCACTTTAAATAGGCTTCCTCTGCGTATTGGAACCAATGGAGGAGTCCCAACTGGTGGTGTTTCAAGGCTGGGGGAGGATGGGGTACTAGGGGGTAGAGAACGAGTGTTGTTTTGCAACACGGGGTGTAGTAGTAATACCTGTGTGTCCTTTGAAGGTGGTTACCAGACTACAGCTGTCCAGCTCCAGCTTGAGGATGGTCACCTGACCAGAGTAATCGCCCACAAAGGCGTGCCTCGTCTCCACGTCGAACCTGGGAGGGGCAGGGTCAAGGATGGCAATGATCGTGTGACTGAACTGTTTGCTTCTGAGCAACATCACGGATTTGCACACACTGTATTTATTCTATTCAATCAGTGTTCCCTGGTTGAAACCTACTCGTATCTGATCTGTATGTGGTTCATTCTATTCAGTGAAGGACTGACCGCCTTACACCTCTTAAATTTCCGACAAAAACAACCCACATCAGTAAAAACTTACAACCACAGTTAACTGTTCATTAGCTACAAAATCATATGTATTTAGTCTCTGTACTCAGAGACCTTTCAGTGAGAGGCCAGAATGATAAATAAAAGCAATCAAGAGAGAGAAAACAATAAGACAAATCTTCTCAGAACATAATCAAACTTCTCCTCCTGAAAAGGGTTGCTGTACTAATCTGATCCCAGGCCAACTCGGAACCGTGGTTGTTTATAAACATTTGCTGGATGACATAAAGAAAAAACACATTCCAAGTAGTTCCTTCATTTCAAGAATTTTGAATAACATATAATAAAAAATAAAATAAAAATTATTTCATCTTTATTTAACCAGTTAGGCCAGTTGAGAACAAGTTCTCATTTACAACAGCGACCGGGCAAAGATAAAGCAAAGCAGTGCAACCAAAACAACCAGAGTTACACATGGGATCATCAAACGTACAGTCAATAACACAACAGAAAAATCTATGTACAGTTTGTGCAAATGTAACAATGACTTCTCTGGGTTTGTAAAAAGGTATACAAAGCCAAAACAAACTAAATGGCTGCCATATGAATGTCAGGAAGAAATCAGATTTTTTTTGTTGTTGTTGTACTTAACATTGGAATTGTTTATCCCCGTCTATGAAGCATAAGTCAGTCTCAAGACCTCACAGAGCTAGTTGATATCGAGAGCCCACCGCAGTGGAGTGGACCCAAATCTTTTATCTTGCCATTACGGAAATCTCCCGAACCATTGCCGCATGGGCCGCATGACTGAAGGCTATCGTTAGCGTTCCCAATTAAGAAAAGCTACTGGGACGCTTACCTGGCTCCCTCTCTGGTCTACTGCATCGTAGGAGAAAGTGCAAGAGGGCCATATCCTCCCATAGCGCCTCAAATATATACTTGCTTGAGGTGAAGGACACAGTCAAGTGCGCTGTTACCACTTGAAATGTCTGTGGCTTTAGACTTCACACACAGGTAGTACTTGCTAAGATATTTGCTACATAGCAACTAGAGCTGGGAATTACATCACAATACTTAGGTGCAGATAGAATATGTATTGCGATTCTTATGATTCGATACTGAGATTTTATTGCGAATTTAATGTTCCAAACATATTTCTCACTATGTCTTCTGCAGAAAGACAAGAGAGCATGAGAAAACTAGTTTTGATCAGTCAGGGAAGTAAAATTACTGAAAACATGTTGGCTCAGTATTTAAAAAGATGGAGAACAAAAGCTATAGGATGAAAAATACTTGAGTTTTCTGTACAGCCTACTAGCGCTAGCTAATGCTACCTACAGTAGCATATTATTATTATTTTAAATCTTTATTTATTATTTTTTACAAATTGATACTTGGAATCAAATATCATCCAAAAATAATATTGCGATATGTAACTGTAGTGATTTTTTTACCCCATCACTAACAGCATGTGAATGGAATAGAATGAATAGAATAAAATAGAATAGAAAAATGTGGTTTGTAAAAGATGAAGGATACTGCAGTCCAGAGACCCAGGCGGTGGTGCGGTATAACCCCAGCCGTGTTCCACTCTCAGAGCAGTGCCAGGTGAGGTTCTTGTCCTGTCCTGTACTGAGGACCCACTCCATCTCCAACACAAACAGCACCACTGTCACTCTGCCCTGGTGGGCTGACACAGAACATACACACACAATGTCATGATAATAAACCAACAATACTGGTCATATACTGTACATAGTAAAAAAGTAGACAGATTGGGGTTCTTTGCATCCTTTGCATCCTTTAAAATGGATAAAAACAGACAAGATGTCAGTCATACAGTAGAACTGTTGGCAGCAAGCTCAATATTAGTACATTGCTTTTAGAAGCCTTGTAGCTAAAACCAACCAAAGCGCCATGAATAGAAGATAATCCATTATTTTGCCATGTTTCATCCCTTCCTGACATTGACCAGTCAGCTGAGTCACACAAAGAACACAGCCTGGGGCCACACTTCCCATCTCACCCTGATAGGTCTGTGCCGGGGTCATCTTGTTGTAGTCTTCTGACAGGATGAACTCCTGAAACACAGAAAGTATGTCACTCACTGGTTTCCCCAAGAGAAAGCACAGTATTTCTTTGATATGGACATACTTTTAGGTCAAAATTACACAACGCTTGAAATTACCTTCTGACTCAAAAGGAAGCACTTAGGTTTAGCAAAGTATATCCATGTTAGTTTTAGGCTATGAATCCCATACAGAAACCCAGGTCTACACCTCCTGTAGATAGACATATTTAGTATCCCTGTGTTGATTGATCCACCTAACTGCTTAGCCAATCATGCGGAAGATTAGGTTACTCAGAGATGCAACTGGCAGTATTGGCAGTATTGATCAGTGCTGGTGTATGGAGAAGCAAAGAGTCAGTGCGAAAGAGCGAGATACAGTAGCTAGCTACTTAGTGGCCCGCTAAATGTTAAACATGAAATCATGACTTGAACCAACACAACCAGACCCCAATCTGGCCCTAGGGTACGTTTTTACACACGTTATGTGTATCAGGCTAGACTGGGGGATAAGGCTGGATGCTTGGTATAAAAGTATGACGCCCATCATGACTGTATCTTAGACAACAGAAACAGTCACTTACAGAGATGGTTCCATTCTCCATCCCCATAGACAGCCTCCTGGTCTCTGGGTTAAAGGACATACAGGAGCAAGAATCTAGGAAGAGAAAGGAAATAAAGTAAGAAAATGTCTGCAATCTATACAAGTGTGGGGTGTCTCCACTCTCCAGTGCCATTGCAATGTGCTTTGAGGGGAAAATCACTGACTGGGCTAGTGACTACATAATGGAATTTCAGTGTCTTGCACAACATGCAGAAAGAAAAAACAAGGGAAGTAGGGAACATGTCAAAATTAAGATGATTACTTGCAGTACACTTTAGGAAATGGAACTGAAGAGGGTGGTGATTTCCTGAATGACTTAAGACAGCCTTTCCAGACAGGCACATGCATAGGTTTATCTCTAGGAATCACAATTTGGAATGCATTTAAACTTAAGCCTGCCAGGCACAATGCACCAATTATTCATTAAAGGCCCAGTGCAGTCAAAAGTGATTTTCCTGTGTTTTATACATTTCCACACTATGGAGGTTGGAATAGCCTAATACTTTGAAATTGTGAACAATATGATAATGGTGAATTAGTGTAAGAGCTGTTTGAAAAGACTGTCTGAAATGTTAGCCTGTTTTGGTGGGATGGAGTTTGGCCTAGCTGGTGACTAGAGCTAGGACAATAAACCAAAAATGATTGACAACTTCCAAACTAAGCACTTACAGTGCATTCAGAAAGTATTCAGACCCTTTGACTTTTTCTACATTGTTAGTCTTACTCTCAAATGTATTTAATAAAATAAAAAATCCTCAACAATCTAACCCTAATGACAAAGCGAAAACAGGTTTGAAGAAATGCAAATAAAAATACAAATACCTTATTTACATCAGTATTCACAATCTATGCTATGCGATACGTAATTGAGCTCAGGTGCATCCTGCTCCCATATATCATCCTTGAGATGTTTCTACAACTTGATTAGAGTCCACCTGTGGTAAATTCAATTGATTGGACATTATTTGGAAAAGCACACACCAGTCTACATAAGGTCACACAGTTCATGTCAGAGCAAAAACCAAGCCATGAGGTCGAAGTAATTGTACGTAGAGCTCCGAGACAGGATTGTGTCGAGGCACAGATCTGGGGAAGTGTACCAAAACATTTCTGCAGCAATGAAGGTCCAAGAACATAGTGGCCTCCATTTCTAAATGGAAGAAGATGGCCACTCGGCCAAACTTAGCAATCAGGGGAGAAGGGTCTTGGTCAGGGAGGTGACCAAGAATCTGTGGAGATGGGAGAACCTTCCAGAAGGAAAACCATCTCTGCAGCACTCCACCAATCAGGCCTTTATGGTAGAGTGGCCAGATGGAAGCCACTCCTCAGTAAAAAGGCACATGACAGTCCGCTTGGAGTTTGCCAAAAGGTACCTAAAGGACACTCCATGAGAAACAAAATTCTCTGGTCTGATGACATAAAGATTGAAATCTTTGGCCTGAATGCCAATCGTCACATCTGGAGGAAACCTGGCACCATCCCTACGGTGAAGTATGGTGATGGCAGCATCATGCTGTGGGGATGTTTTTCAGCGGCAGGGAATGGGAGACTAGTCAGGATCGAGGGACAGACGAATGGCGCAAAGTACAGAGATCCTTGATGAAAACCTACTCCAGAGTACTTAGGACCTCAGACTGGGGTGAAGGTTCACCTTCCAACAGGACAATGACCCTAAACACACTACCAAGACAACGCAGGAGTGGCTTCAGGACAAGTCTCTGAATGTCCTTGAGTAGCCAAGCCAGAGCCTGGACTCGAAACCGATCAAACATCTCTAGAGAGACCTGAAAACAGCTGTGCAGTGACGCTCCCCATCCAATCTGACAGAGCTTGAGAGGATCTGCAGAGAAGAATGGAAGAAACTCCCGAAATACAGTTGAACCAAGCTTGTAGCGTCATACCCAAGAAGAGTCGACGCTGTAATCACTGCCAAAGGTGCTTTAACAAAGTACTGAGTAAATGGTCTGAATACTTATGTAAATGTGATTTCAGTTTATATGCAAAAAAAATGTAAGCGTTTTGCTTTGTCATTATGGGGTATTGTGTGTGGTTGATGTCAGGGGAAAAAACAATTTAATCCATTTTAGAATAAGGATGTAACGTAACAAAATGAGGAAAAAGTCAAGGGCTCTGAATACTTTCCGAATGCACTGTATCATGGACATTTTGCTGATATTGTTCATTAAGATAAATAACCCTACTAGAGATACAGTATGTGAAGCTCGAAATGAAATAAGTTAGCTAATATGGGTGATTGTTAATGGGACAATTGATAACTACTACGTTGAATGATGTAGCTAAGGGTAATATAAAAAATGTTTTAAAAAAAAACTGTTGCACATGGTATAAAGTTATTGTTAAATGTATCAGTGATATTCAGTCAATTTAACTTGATATGGATTTTTGTCCATATCGCCCAGCTCTACTGGTGACATCCCCAAGCAGTACATTAGTTAATAGACCAATAAGAGTGTTCCAAACCTCTGTCAATAACAGCTAGTTTTGTTCTCCTCACACTGACCACTCCCAGACAGTCAAGCAACATCTTTTGGATGAGAAGATGTTTTTTGACAATTTTAATTTAATCACAATAAGGTACTTAATTGTTACTCAGAAATTATTTGATAGAGATACAAATGGCTGCGTTGGACCTTAAAACATTGGGTCAAGCTGAAATAGACTAAATGGTTGTTTACCTCATTCAAACTGGAACAGACGTTAAAACTACACAGGCAGAAGAGCTGTTCACAAAATGAGGCCAATGGAGCATTTTGTAGCATTTTGCTACACCAGCGATAACATCTGCAAAATATGTGTACGCGACCAATCATTTTTTTATAAGTAGAGCAAATCCATGCCAGAGTAGCCCTAAGATATTTTGGTATGTCAGATTGTTCTAGCAATTATCACATAGAAACTTTACTGGTAGGAAGTATGATTAACATGGTTTTTACATTTGTAGCACAAACCATTTTTGAGAAAATCATGATAAAAGTGGCCATAGAGTACCACAGTACGAGTCATAATACTCAAAACAGGGAATGGTTCCAATTGTTTTTCCACCATTCATTTTTTTTTCAAATGGGATTTTAGAAACACTTAAAATAAGGGCCGTGTTTCGTGTAGGCTTACCCTGGCGTGACGTTTTGATAACCGTGCAAATCTCTCTAGGACAAGGTGACTTATCAATATATTCGCTTGTAAATAACTACAAAAAATGAAACGCTAATTAGCTGCTAATGTGGCAATCATAAAGAACTACAAATACCATGGTGATCTGGACGAGACTGACAATCGAGGCAAAGGTAAGAATCTCTGGATTAACTATCTAATGTTAGCTAAATGTAGTAATGAATAATTTAGCAACATTTCTTTAAAATGGACAATTCTGTGAACTGTCTCGTGCAAGTTTTAAATTGACACAATACTTGTTTAGCAAAGGTTTCAGCTAGAGATGATGTGCAGTATCTCGCAGGGATTTGTGGTCTTGCATGATGTCTACTTTAATGCTAATTAGCATTTTCCAATATGAGAATAAATGGAGCCGAATATATTGTCCGAGAGAGATTTACATGGTTATCAAAAAATCACGCAAGGGCAAGCCTTCAGCCCTTAGTTTAAGTGTTTCTAAAAAATCCCCATGGGGAAATATGATTGAAACCATTTCTCAATTTGACCGCTAGGTTTAATGGGGGGGGGGGGGGGGGGGCTCTATTTTAGGTCCTTTTTAGACCCATACATGCCTCCTGTAAAACCCTATGATCCGTGATTGGTATATGATACAGACAACATCCTGGTGTCATTATACTCCTTATAGTGTGCTCTGAAATTTGGAGGTCTAGATTCTGAAATACATATTTTCACATTGATTTACTGAACAATGTAAATATCTCAAAACTACCCTTTTTGATTTTGCTTATTTTCTGACAAATTGTTTGGAACAATATACTGTAATGGGAATTTGAATGTTCGTGCTTTTCTTATAACTAATCTAGGTGTTCTATTCATGTGCTGTTCTATAAACCAATTTCTGTGTTCATGCAAGTGGCTGACTGTACAAATCCTCACTTATCAGTAGCTGCAATTTGGCAGTACGCCCAGACGTTGTTTTGAGAACAAACTAACGATATCTCAGTTTCAAGTTCTTAGCTTAGAGAGGAGAAGCCTTGTGAGGTGTTGGTTGGTCACATGAATGAAACAAAACGGTAATGATTAATGAATTATGCAAATATAACTTGTCTGTGTATAGCCGTATATCAGACAGCTGCTGGGTCTGCACAAAGAGGAGCTCCTGATTGACATGTGTACTTTGGTGCATTGAGTTGGTGGGAACCGCTCCTGCGCACTGACAATGAACAATGACTCATTCAAGATTGAATTTGAGTGTCCCTATGTGTAAGAATTTTTCCACAACAATACTCTTCAAACATATCAAATTTCCAGTGGGTTCTCTGTTACTTTACATTTTATACATAGAAATTAACCAATCACAATACTCTTTTAGGATTGCACATTCTGCATATCTCCAGCAGAGGGTTCTCTTTGAATCCATTTACTGTTGGTGGTGCTCATAAAATTGATCAGAACTTCAGAATTAGCAGAGAGCCCACTGGAAATGTTATGCACTTATAGAGTATATTGTTCCAAACAATACGTCTTAAAATTAACTAAATCAAAAAGGGTACTTTTGAGATATTCATGTTATGTTTAATAAATTAAATGTGAAGATTTGCATTTCAGAATCCAGACATACTCCATGTGTTAGAGCACACTATAAAGGAGTATAACGACACAAAGATGCGGTTTGTATCATGTACGGTTCACGGATCATAAAGTCTTACAGGAGGCATGTATAGGTCAAAAAAGGACCTAAAATGGATAAATGTCATCATGATTTCCCCCCAAAATTGTTTGGGATACAAATGTAAAAAACATATTAAACATACTTCCTCCCAATGAAGTTCTAACACAAGAATTGCCAGAACAATCTGAGATACCAAACATATTTTCCACTCCTGCTGGTGTGGAATCGCCCAGTAAGTCATGAGGTGATGACTCACCTGGCATTGTGTGGTAAACACTGGGCCAGTACTGGCCACTGTCTCTCTTCAGCCATATCCGGATCGTCCTGCGGGTCACATAAAGCCATTCTGGTTATGTATTGGTCGGGACTATCAAACTGCAGTAGGCACCACCATGTCAGAGAGGTATTGACTAAAATACAGTAGCATATAATAAACTTAGCAAAAAAATAAACTTCCCTTTATCAGGACCCTGCTTTCAAAGATAATTCGTAAAAATCCAAATAACTAAACAGATCTTCATTGTAAAGGGTTTAAACACGGTTTCCCATGCTTGTTAGTGTCATTAAGACACTAACAGCTTACAGACGGTAGGCAATTAAGGTCAAAGTTAGGACACTAAAGAGGCATTTCAACTGACTCTGAAAAACACCAAAACTAAGATGCCCAGGGTCCCCGCTCATCTGCATGAATGTGCCTTAGGCATGCTGCAAGGAGGGATGAGGACTGCAGATGTGGCCAGGGCAATAAATGGCAATGTCCGTACTATGAGACACCTAAGACAGCGCTACAGGGAGACAGGACGGACAGCTGATCGTCCTCGCAGTGGCAGACCACGTGTAACACCTGCACAAGATCGGTACATCCAAACATCACACCTGGGGGACAGGTACAGGATGGCAACAACTGCCCGAGTTACACCAGGAACGCACAATCCCTCCATCAGTGCTCAGACTGTCCGCAATAGGCTGAGAGAGGCTGGACTGAAGGCTTGTTGTAAGGCAGGTCCTCACCAGACATCACCGGCAACAACGTCGCCTATGGGCACAAACCCACCGTCACTGGACCAGACAGGGCTGGCAAAAAGTGCTCTTCACTGATGAGTTGCGGTTTTGTCTCACCAGGGGTGATGGTCGGATTTGCGTTTATCGTCGAAGGAATGAGCGTGGAGAGTCCATCATGGTCTGGGGCGGTGTGTCACAGAGTCATCGGAGTGAGCTTGTTGTCATTGGGGCAGCAGGTTAGCCTAGTGGTTAGAGCGTTCCAAGAGCTGACAAGGTACAAATCTGTCGTTCTGCCCCTGAACAGGCAGTTAACCCACTGTTCCTAGGCCAAAAATAAGAATTTGTTCTTAACTGACTTGCCCAGTTAAAAAATATACAGTGGGGAGAACAAGTATTTGATACACTGCCGATTTTGCAGGTTTTCCTACTTACAAAGCATGTAGAGGTCTGTAATTTTTATCATAGGTACACTTCAACTGTGAGAGACGGAATCTAAAACAAAAATCCAGAAAATCACATTGTATGATTTTTAAATAATTAATTTGCATTTTATTGCATGACATAAGTATTTGATCACCTACCAACCAGTAAGAATTCCGGCTCTCACAGACCTGTTAGTTTTTCTTTAAGAAGCCCTCCTGTTCTCCACTCATTACCTGTATTAACTGCACCTGTTTGAACTCGTTACCTGTATAAAAGACACCTGTCCACACACTCAATCAAACAGACTCCAACCTCTCCACAATGGCCAAGACCAGAGAGCTGTGTAAGGACATCAGGGATAAAATTGTAGACCTGCACAAGGCTGGGATGGGTTACAGGACAATAGGCAAGCAGCTTGGTGAGAAGGCAACAACTGTTGGCGCAATTATTAGAAAATAGAAGAAAATAGAAGAAGTTCAAGATGATGGTCAATCACCCTCGGTCTGGGGCTCCATGCAAGATCTCACCTCGTGGGGCATCAATGATCATGAGGAAGGTGAGGGATCAGCCCAGAACTACACGGCAGGACCTGGTCAATGACCTGAAGAGAGCTGGGACCACAGTCTCAAAGAAAACCATTAGTAACACACTACGCCGTCATGGATTAAAATCCTGCAGCGCACACAAGGTCCCCCTGCTCAAGCAGGCGCATGTCCAGGCCCGTCTGAAGTTTGCCAATGACCATCTGGATGATCCAGAGGAGGAATGGGAGAAGGTCATGTGGTCTGATGATTCAAAAATAGAGCTTTTTGGTCTAAACTCCACTCGCCGTGTTTGGAGGAAGAAGAAGGATGAGTACAACCCCAAGAACACCATCCCAACCGTGAAGCATGGAGGTGGAAACATCATTCTTTGGGGATGCTTTTCTGCAAAGGGGACAGGACGACTGCACCGTATTGAGGGGAGGATGGATGGGGCCATGTATTGCGAGATCTTAGCCAACAACCTCCTTCCCTCAGTAAGAGCATTGATGATGGGTCGTGGCTGGGTCTTCCAGCATGACAACGACCCGAAACACACAGCCAGGGCAACTAAGGAGTGGCTCCGTAAGAAGTATCTCAAGGTCCTGGAGTGGCCTAGCCAGTCTCCAGACCTGAACCCAATAGAAAATCTTTGGAGGGAGCTGAAAGTCCGTATTGCCCAGCGACAGCCCCGAAACCTGAAGGATCTGGAGAAGGTCTGTATGGAGGAGTGGGCCAAAATCCCTGCTGCAGTGTGTGCAAACCTGGTCAAGAACTACAGGAAACGTATGATCTCTGTAATTGCAAACAAAGGATTCTGTACCAAATATTAAGTTCTGCTTTTCTGATGTATCAAATACTTATGTCATGCAATAAAATGCTAATTAATTACTTAAAAATCATACAATGTGATTTTCGGGATTTTTGTTTTAGATTCCGTCTCTCACAGTTGAAGTGTACCTATGATAAAAATTACAGACCTCTACATGCTTTTTAAGTAGGAAAATCTGCAAAATCGGCAGTGTATCAAATACTTGTTCTCCCCACTGTATATATTTGCAGGCAATCTCATGTGGTACCATGTCAGAGAGTACCCTTCCTGCAGGCTCATCCTGACATGACCTTCCAGCATGACAATGCCACCAGCCATACTGCTCGTTCTGTGCGTGATTTCCCGCAAGACAGGAATGTCAGTGTTCTGCCATGGCCAGCGAAGAGCCCAAATATCAATCCCATTGAGCACGTCTGGGACCTGTTGGATCGGAGGGTGAAGGCTAGGCCCATTCCCCCCAGAATTGTCCAGGAACTTGCAGGTGCCTTGGTGGAAGAGTGGGGATCTCAAAGCAAGAACTGGCAAATCTGGTGCAGTCCATGAGGAGATGTACTGCAGTACTTTTCACACTTTTGATTTTGACCCCCTTTGTTCACATTCTATTTCTGTCAGTGTGGAACTTGTTCAGTTCATGTCTCAGTTGTTGAATCTTGTTATGTTCATACAAATACATGTTAAGTTTGCCGAAGTGACTTTTTCATAACAGGTTATGAGAACTGGCAAATCTGGTACTTCCGGCGCCGGAAAGAGATGGCTGCCTCGCTTCGCGTTCCTTGGAAAATATGCAGTATTTTGTTTTTTTACGTGTTATTTCTTACATCGGTACCCCGGGTAATCTTAGGTTTCATTACATACAGTCGGGAGGAACTACTGAATATACGATTAACGTCAACTCATCATCGTTCCTACCAGGAATATGACTTTCCCGAAACGGATCCAGTGTCTTGCCTTCCACACAATACAATGGATCTGATCCCAGCCGGCGACCCTGTGCGACGCCGAAAAAGGGGAAAACGTGGCGGTCTCGTGGTCAGGCTTCGGAGACGGGCACATCGCGCTCCACTCCCTAGCATACTACTCGCCAATGTCCAGTCTCTTGACAATAAGGTTGATGAAATCCGAGCACGGGTAGCATTCCAGAGAGACATCAGGGATTGCAACGTGCTCTGCTTCACGGAAACATGGCTAACTCAAGGGACGCTAACGGAGTCGGTGCAGCCAGCTGGTTTCTCCATGCATCGCGCCGACAGAAACAAACATCTTTCCGGTAAGAAGAGGGGCGGGGGGGTATGCCTTATGATTAACGAGAAGTGGTGTGATCATCATAACAACACACAAGAACTCAAGTCGTTCTGTTCACCTGATCTAGAACTCCTCACAATCAAATGTCGACCGCATTATCTACCAAGGGAATTCTCGTCAATCATAATCACAGCCGTATACATTCCCCCCCAAGCAGACACATCGATGGCCCTGAACGAACTTTATCTGACTCTTTGTAAACTGGAAACCACACACCCTGAGGCTGCATTCATCGTAGCTGGGGATTTTAACAAGGCTAATCTAAAAACAAAACTCCCTAAATTCTATCAGCATATCGATTGTGCTACCAGGGCTGGAAAAACACTAGACCATTGTTACACTAATTTCCGCGACGCTTATAAGGCCCTCCCCCGCCCCCCTTTCGGAAAAGCTGACCACGACTCCATTTTGTTGATTCCAGCCTACAAACAAAAACTCAAACAACAAGCTCCCGCGCTCAGGTCTGTTCAACGCTGGTCCGACCAATCTGAATCCACGCTTCAAGACTGCTTCGATCACGCAGATTGGAATATGTTCCGCATCGCGTCCAACAACAATATTGACGAATATGCTGATTCGGTGAGCGAGTTCATTAGGAAGTGCATTGACGATGTCGTACCCACAGCAACGATAAAAACATTCCCAAACCAGAAACCGTGGATTGACGGCAGCATTCGCGTGAAACTGAAAGCGCGAACCACTGCTTTTAACCAGGGCAAGGTGACCGGAAGCATGACCGAATACAAACAGTGTAGCTATTCTCTCCGCAAGGCAATCAAACAGGCCAAGTCTCAGTACAGAGACAAAATCGAGTCGAAATTCAACAGCTCAGACACAAGAGGTATGTGGCAGGGTCTACAGTCAATCACGGATTACAAAAAGAAAACCAGCCCCGTCGAGGACCAGGATGTCTTGCTCCCAGACAGGCTAAACAACTTTTTTGCCCGCTTTGAGGACAATACAGTGCCACTGACACGGCCCCCTACCAAAACCTGCGGGCTCTCCTTCACTGCAGCCGAGGTGAGTAAAACATTTAAACGTGTTAACCCTCGCAAGGCTGCAGGCCCAGACGGCATTCCCAGCCGCGTCCTCAGAGCATGCGCAGACCAGCTGGCTGGTGTGTTTACGGACATATTCAATCAATCCTTATCCCAGTCTGCTGTTCCCACATGCTTCAAGAGGGCCACCATTGTTCCTGTTCCCAAGAAAGCTAAGGTAACTGAGCTAAACGACTACCGCCCCGTAGCACTCACTTCCGTCATCATGAAGTGCTTTGAGAGACTAGTCAAGGACCATATCACCTCCACCCTACCGGACACCCTAGACCCACTCCAATTTGCTTACCGACCCAATAGGTCCACAGACGACGCAATCGCAACCACACTGCACACTGCCCTAACCCATCTGGACAAGAGGAATACCCATGTGAGAATGCTGTTCATCGATTACAGCTCAGCATTTAACACCATAGTACCCTCCAAACTCGTCATCAAGCTCGAGACCCTGGGTCTCGACCCCGCCCTGTGCAACTGGGTCCTGGACTTCCTGACGGGCCGCCCCCAGGTGGTGAGGGTAGGTAACAACATCTCCACCCCGCTGATCCTCAACACTGGGGCCCCACAAGGGTGCGTTCTGAGCCCTCTCCTGTACTCCCTGTTCACCCACGACTGCGTGGCCATGCACGCCTCCAACTCAATCATCAAGTTTGCGGATGACACTACAGTGGTAGGCTTGATTACCAACAACGACGAGACGGCCTACAGGGAGGAGGTGAGGGCCCTCGGAGTGTGGTGTCAGGAAAATAACCTCACACTCAACGTCAACAAAACAAAGGAGATGATTGTGGACTTCAGGAAACAGCAGAGGGAGCACCCCCCTATCCACATCGACGGGTCAGTAGTGGAGAAGGTGGAAAGTTTTAAGTTCCTCGGTGTACACATCACGGTCAAACTGAATTGGTCCACCCACACAGACAGCGTTGTGAAGAAGGCGCAGCAGCGCCTCTTCAACCTCAGGAGGCTGAAGAAATTCGGCTTGTCACCAAAAGCACTCACAAACTTCTACAGATGCACAATCGAGAGCATCCTGTCGGGCTGTATCACCGCCTGGTACGGCAACTGCTCCGCCCACAACCGTAAGGCTCTCCAGAGGGTAGTGAGGTCTGCAGAACGCATCACCAGGGGCAAACTACCTGCCCTCCAGGACACCTACACCACCCGATGTCACAGGAAGGCCATAAAGATCATCAAGGACAACAACCACCCAAGCCACTGCCTGTTCACCCCGCTATCATCCAGAAGGCGAGGTCAGTACAGGTGCATCAAAGCAGGGACCGAGAGACTGAAAAACAGCTTCTATCTCAAGGCCATCAGACTGTTAAACAGCCACCACTAACATTTAGCGGCCGCTGCCAACATACTGACTCAACTCCAGCCACTTTAAAAATGGGAATTGATGGAAATTATGTAAAAATGTACCACTAGCCACTTTAAGCAATGCCACTTAATACAATGTTTACATACCCTACATTACCCATCTCATATGTATATATACTGTACTCTATATCATCTACTGCATCTTGCCATCTTTATGCAATACATGTACCACTAGCCACTTTAAACTATGCCACTTTATGTTTACATACCCTACAGTACTCATCTCATATGTATATACCGTACTCTATACCATCTACTGCATCTGCCATGCCGTTCTGTACCACCACTCATCCATATATCTTTATGTACATATTCTTTATCCCTTACACTTGTGTGTGTGTAAGGTAGTAGTGTGGAATTGTTAGGTTAGTTTACTGTTGGTTATTACTGCATTGTCGGAACTAGAAGCACAAGCATTTCGCTACACTCGCATTAACATCTGCTAACCATGTGTATGTGACTAATAAAATTTGATTTGATTTGATTTGAACTTATGCAGCAGGTTAGAAGAGAGCGGAGGAACGCTCAACTCCGTTCGCGTATATCGAGGCGGAGTTGATTATCGATAACTGGTCGCGCGATTTGCTAGCAACAACATTGAGTCAGCACCTGTCAATACTTGTAAAAATGTGAAATCTGAAAATTATTGTACCTATGCTTGTGCTTGTCCTGTACAACTGTGGGGTTCATACTTTTAGCGAATAAAACCACCGACTCTTTCCTCATAAGTCGGTGGATATATTTGAAAAAAGTCATGACAAGTATAAATTTCAGAACCCCGTGGAAAGACCGCAATTGTAGGTACAGGCAGGCCTAACAGTTATCAGAATTTACATTTTTACAAGTATCGACTGATGGTGACGCATTGTTATTGTTAGCAAATGGCGCAACCAGTTATCAATACTCAACTCCGTCTCGATATACGCGAACGGAGTTGAGCGTTCCTCAGTTAGGATACTGAGGTTATGGTTTGATTTAGGGCTAGAGAAAATGCTCTCCTAACCTGCTACAAAAATGACTTCGTATCTTAGTGGCGTGAAAAGATGGTAATCAGTTTTAACGCCGGCCATGATGACGGTAACGAGTAGCGATAGGGAGCTTATAGTACCAGTACATGTTTGCGTTGCTATAAATAGTACACAATCTGTAATATTATATTTTACCTACTGTAGTCACATATTTGACATGGTCTCAAACATTATCATCCTACCTGTCCTCGGAGACGCTGATCACCCCGTCCTCCTTTGGAATTATGACCGCCGTGTTCACAACATCTTGGGAAGTCTCGATTTTGTTGAGCAGAACAGGAGTCCGAGTTTGCGGTTTGGGTTGTATTTCTGCCGCCATTCCGGAGGTATAGGCCTAGCTGCTTCGCTGGTTTTGGCTATCCGTAACATAACGCCCTAGTCGAGCCGCAGAAGTGTTTTGTAGCAGCACTTTGAACACAGCACACGGTGTGTTGTGACAGCCAAAGACGCTGCTAGTCATCTGACCACGGAGTTCTTCTTTGGGATTGGGTTGGCAGATCGCATCCAACGTTAAGGTACAAACACCGCCACCTACTGTACTGGAGTGTAAGCCCAGTCATGGCCTACCTACATAAAATGATCTTCATTATTCCTCTTACTCTAAGTGAAAGAGCACCCTAGACACCACCTCTTCCTTTGCTGACCGGTGCAAGCGATAAAATTGCCTCCCCTTAATACTAGCATCCCACTCCCTTTGCCAAAGATCAAGCCCTTTTTCCCCAGCTCAAGGACTTGACTTCCCTGCGGCCAAGCGGGACCCAAATATCTACCCCTCTCCTCACAGCACTCTTAGCCACCACATTGGCCTTCCCATTACCCTCCACACCCACATAGGCGGGAACCCAGCAAACGCTTACCACTACTCCCATCCTCTTCAATCCCATTAACAGCACCACCATCTCCACAAACAAGTCTCCCCTAACTGACCTGCTCGTCTATACACTACACGACACTGCAGCCTAATCAGAGCAGATCACCACTCTGAGCGGCCATGAACTCGGCCACATACATTCACACAATCAGTTAACCGCTTACATACTCTAACATTGAAATCTGGGATATACACCCCTGCCCCCACCCTACCACTGACTGAATCCTTTGAACCATCTGTATATATCCTTAAAAACAAATAAAAACAAATATCTATATACACAAAGGTATGTGGAAATCCCTTCAAATGAGTGGATTCAGCTATTTCATCCACACCCGTTGCTGACAGGTGTATAAAATCGAGCACACAGCCATGCAATCTCCCTTAACAAACATTGTCAGTAGAATGGCCTTACTGAAGACCTCAGTGGCACCGTCATAGGATGCCACCTTTCCAACAAGTCAGTTTGTAAAATTTCTGCCCTCCTAGAGTTGCCCTGGTGAACTGTAAGTGCTGTTATTGTGAAGTGGGAGCAACAATGGCTCAGCCACAAAGTTGTAGGCCACACAAGCTCACAGAACTGGACCGCCGAGTGCTGAAGCACGTAAAAATCATCTGTCCTCTGGAAACAACGTCAGCACAAGAACTGTTCATCGGGAGCTTCATGAAATGGGTTTCCATGGTCAAGCAGACGAACACAAGCCTAAGATCACCATGCGCAATGCCAAGCATCGGCTGGAGTGGTATAAAGCTTGCCACCCTTGGACTCTGGAGCAGTGGACACCCGTTCTTTGGAGTGATGAATCATGCTTCACCATCTGGCAGTCTGACAGATTCATCTGGGTTTGGTGGAGGAGGAATAATGTTTTGGGTCCGTTATTCATGGTTTGGGATAGGCCCCTTAATTCCAGTGAAGGGAAATCTTAACACTACAACACACAAATGACATTCTAGACAATTCTGCACCTCCAACTTTGCTGCAACAGTTTGGGGAAGGCCCTTCCCTGTTTCAGCATGACAATGCCGCGTGCACAAAGTGAGGTCAATACTTGTCAAGATCGGTGTGTAAGAACTTGACTGGCCTGCACAGAACCATGACCTCAACCCCATTGAACACCTTTGGGATGAATTGGAACGCCGACTGTGAGTCAGGCCTAAATCCCCCAACATCAGTGCCTGACCTCACTAACGCTCTTGTGGCTGAATGGAAGCAAGTCCCCGCAGCAATGTTCCAATATCTATTGGAAAGCTTTCCCAGAAGAATGAAGATTGCTTCTATTACAAAAGGGGTACCAACTCCATATTATTGAAATGATATGTTCAATGAGCAGGTGTCCACATATACCTTTGGTCATGTGGTGTCTCTCCACCCAGTCTCACGTCCTCACCCCATTCTTTCCTGCCCTCAATCATGTCCAAATTACACTTGGTTTCAGAAACAGCCAGAGGAATGTTCACCAATGCAATTGCCAGCCCCCTCTCTCTCTACCCCAGTCCATATTCTACCACCTTCTGCCCGATTGTCCACCCGTACACCCTCTACTTACCCACTCCTCACACCCAGCATTCCTCCAGTTACCTTGACTGCAGGATGTCCTTCTGAACTCCCTTTCAACATCACCCAGTACGCTAATGCAAGTTTGTCACACCTTATACTCAGTGGCAATTCCCCACTATCCACCTGCACTGCCTCTACAGGTGTCGTCCTGAATGCACCCACACACAATCTCATGGCCCTTGACTGTATGCTATCCAGGAGCTGTAGTAGCGTTATGGCTGCTGATTGATATGCAAAGCACCCATAATCCAAAGATTACCCGATCAATGCCTGGTACATATACAACCGTGTTTGTCTATCCGACCCCTAATCATATCCTGCCACTGCCCTCATGAGGTTCAGCACCTTCCTACACTTAATTTCAATATGCTCAACATGTCTCTTCCACGTTGGCCTCTCATCAGACCACATACCTGAATACTTAAAGCTCAGACACCCTAAATAGACATACCTAAAAGTAACTGCTATTCATGTGTAATTACATGATACGGACATGCAAAAACTTGGAATACTTGGAAAGACGACATCTGGGAGATTATTAGGAAATGATCAGAAGATAGGAGTTACATAGTTCAGAATACATAATAACCGTTGAATTTTTTAAATTTTGAAAGTCATCTCATTGACAAGCTATAAGATAATTACTGATGACTAGAGCTGATAACACAGAAGGCTTCCACAACATGTGAACAATATCAGAAAAAAAATGGGATTGATAACTAGAAATTGGCAGATGTTTAAGTATGTGATGTCAGGTGTTGTCACAGGACGTTTCCAAGTGTCCCTAAAACTTTCCAAAGTGGCATATGTCTGTAAATTAGATAATTAAAGTGCCATTACATATTTGCAATCCCTAAATGCTATTTGTTCAGTATAAAAACACAATTTCTAACATATCGACCTCACTCAAACATTGTGGTGGTATGGGGTATCCAGGGTACATTCAAGTGTCTTTTCAACCTGTTCAAAGTGTCCGAATGCGGTAATTGCACTGTTTTTGCACACTGGATATGGCTAAAAGTTATGTTCACATTTTTATTTTATTTTAAATACAACACCAACCTCTCTCAAACATTGTGGTGGTGTCAGGGGACATACAGGGGATATCCAAGTTTTTTTCAACCACTCCAAAGTGCTTTAACGTTTAGCCTAGGCATGTCCAATGTATTGGTCCCACATACAAATTAACTGTTTACAAAAACAATATAAAAGCAACAGACATACAATACATTAAAACATTTATAGGAATGTCTCATCAAAAACAAACTTAGTTACACACGTGCCCTACACTAAAAATGTGCAAAATTAGAAATAAGCTGAACAATTTACAAATGGCATTCGTGTTCGTATTACATCCCAGGTGTAGATTGATTAGATTTCACTTTCACCATAGCTTGTACGTGTCATGATAGTCTTTGAAGCAGTCTCGCTCTGCCAGGAAACAAAAAGCGATCTGGCATTGCGGACAGAAGATCTGGCACTTCGCAATTTTTTTGCACCTGTGTTTTGTGCAATGCTTGCAGTTCTTCCTTTTGTCATGTGTGTTGGATAGTGGCGCTCACCTTGAGTGGGGGTGTCTTGTGATGTCTGTGAGGTTGCTTTGGGCCCCCAATTCAGCCATTTCCAACACCAGCTGCTCTCGTAAGGCCAACTGTGAGAGAGGGGTTTGACTTTTTTGCTTTGGCCATCTGCTTGTGCAGAATGAAAGCATTTACTGTAGAAATGTCCACAAAGTGGTAAAAAAAGGTCTTATACCACATCCTGGTCTTGTGGAGGACCTGGTGGTAGCCTATCAGAGCATCAGATAGGTTGACACCGCCCATGCTGGAATTGTAGTCCTTCACAGAAACAGGGACATTCTTCCTCACCCATGCCCCGTTATTGAATGCCTTATGCTGTGTGGGGAGCATGGTAACTTCCCTAGTGTCCTTCCATTTCACATAAAGCAGCGTGTTAGTCCTGATCCAACGTACGGCCCCCTTCTCCGCTGTCTTTGTGATGTCGTTTACCTTGGTCTTGGGGAAACCTATTCTGTTAGGACGAATGGTGCCACAAGCCTCCATTTTCTTTTTCAAGAGGTCTATGAAAAGCATGGGACTAGTATAAAAATTGTCCACAAAGAGCTTGTACACACTGCCAAGTAAGGTGAAGTCCATCAGTTGCATGACAGAGTCATAACTAAGGCTCTTCCCAGTAGGTGTGGATGTGATCACCTTGCCTTCATAGATGAAAAGTTTCACGTGTAGGCAGAGGTTGAATCGGCTAGCACAAAGAGCTTGTAGCCCCATTTGGTCGGCTTATTTTTCATATATTGCTTCAAGACAATTCGAGCCTTTGAGGCAACCATGCGCTCATCTATAGATTAATTTTGAGCAGGCCGGAAGTACGTTTTGCATGCCTCCACCATCAATCAAGTTTATTTTCAAGTTTATCAAGTTTATTGACTCTTGCAATACGATCATACCCTGCAGTGTCCTTCTTCTGGTCATGCTCCTGATCCTTTTGTGGGTCACTCATGTGAAGAGTACGGTTGATGGCCAAGAATCAGTTTTCACTAATGATGGAGGTGGGGAACTCGAACCGATAGAGTGGGGACTTGCTCCAGTTGTCAACTAGTCTTGATACCTTTACCAGTCCCATGTAAATCACCAAGGAAATGTAGTTAAGCATGACAACCATGGTGACAGGTTTCTAGGACATCTTCCTTCCCCCCCCTGCTGCAACTGGTCTTTTGGGTTTAAACCTAAATTGTTCTGGCTCCTCATCATCCTCAAGGACCGTATGCCACCTGTCCTCAGTTTTATCTCCCTCTGTTGTGCTGCTTCCACTGCCTCTCCTCTGTTGAGGCCTAGATCTCCTCCCTGCCCTGCACCTCCAGATGAACTTGCAGTGGGAAGTGGTGCCAGGGTCTGCAGTGGGGGGGTTGAAGAGGAGTGGGGTCTTTGTCGAGTGGTGGATGTAGATCCATCAGACGGGGTGATTGACATTGCAGTGGGGGGTGAAGACCTTGACTGGTGGCAGCACTTGCTGGGGAGGGGTCTCTCCTTAACGTCATCATCCAAATCCTCTGCATCCTCCACTCTGTAGTGAATAAAATAAAGGGATATTGTTGTAAGTCACAGAATTACAGCTAACTAAATTTACAAAATGAAATTACTGTAAAGTAAAAACACCAAGCCTAAACTTCACGTGTACAGTGACTCACATAGAAGGTGAAGGACACACACAATGCAAACAGTAACACTTTGGAGACAAAGGCAGAGGTGAGAACCACAAATAAATAATGGCCATGAGAGATTAGTGGCCTCTCCAAAGTTACAAGAATGTTACTTAGAACAGGAAACAGTGAACTAATATGAAACATAGCCAATAACTACTTTGGAATTATATAACATTAAAATGACTTGTTACATAGGCCTATGTAAACTAAATCCAAAGCACAAAAAGCAGACAACTTATAAAAAAGTAAATACGTAGTAAATTAGCTATATAATGTCATGAAAATAAGTGTGGATCGCCACTTATTAGAAAGCAATCTTCGTCCGCCGAGTCGAAATCCTCATTGTCCAAATCGCTCCCCTGATCAGAGTCCGACTCCAGGTTTTTATTCAAAACTTCTATGTCGGTATACTTATTCATAGCTGCCTTCTTTTAAGGTTCCTGTTCAATATTCTTAGTACTATTGTTTGTACAGATGAACGTGGTTCCTTCAGGCGTTTAGAAATTGCTCCCAAGGATGAACCAGACTTGTGGAGGTCTACAATTTTTTTTCTGAGGTCTTGGCTGATTTCTTTTGATTTTCCCATGATGTCAAGCAAAGAGGCACTGAGTTTGATGGTAGGCCTGGAAATACATCCACAGGTACATCTCCAATTGTCTCAAATGACGTCAATTAACCTATCAGAAGCTTCTAAAGCCACATAATTTTCTGGAATTTTCCAAGCAGTTTAAAGGCACAGTCAACTGAGTGTATGTAAACTTCTGACCCACTGGAATTGTGATACAGTGAATTATGAGTGAAATAATCTGTATGTAAACAATTGTTGGAAAGTAGATGTCCTAACTGACTTGCCAAAACTTTAGTTTGTTAACAAGAAATTTGTGGTGGTTGAAAAATGAGTTTTAATGACTCCAACCTAAGTGTATGTAAACTTCCGACTTCAACTGTACATCCTGTTTGCAACAAGGCACTAAAGTAATACTGCAAAAAATCTGGCAAAGCAATTAACTTTTTGTCCTGAATACAAATCCAATACAACACATTAAATCAAATCAAATCAAATGTATTTATATAGCCCTTCTTACATCAGCTGATATATCAACGTGCTGTACAGAAACCCAGCCTAAAACCCCAAAACAGCAAGCAATGCAGGTGTAGAAGCACGGTGACTAGGAAAAACTCCCTAGATAGGCCGAAACCTAGGAAGAAACCTAGAGAGGAACCAGGCTATGAGGGGTGGCCAGTCCTCTTCTGGCTGTGCCGGGTGGAGATCATAACAGAACATGGCCAAGATGTTCAAATGTTCATAGATGACCAGCATGGTCAAATAATAGTAATCACAGTGAACAGGTCAGGGTTCCATAGCCGCAGGCAGAACAGTTGAAACTGGAGCAGCAGCATGGCCAGGTGGACTGGGGACAACAAGGAGTCATCATGCCAGGTAGTCCTGAGGCATGGTCCTAGGGCTCAGGTCCTCTGAGAGAGAGAAAGAAAGAGAGAAAGAGAGAATTAGAGAGAGCATATGGACACCGGATAAGACAGGAGAAATACTCCAAGAATATAACAGACTGACCCTAGCCCCCCGACACATAAACTCCTGCAGCTTAAATAATTGAGGCTGAGACAGGAGGGGTCAGGTGACACTGTGGCCCCATCCGACGATACCCCTTGACAGGGCCAAACAGGCAGGAAGAGGCAGAAAGCACAGCCCCCACACCACTTGAGGGATACCTTCAACCACCAACTTACCATCCTGAGACAAGGCCGAGTATAGCCCACAAAGATCTCCGCCACGGCACAACCCAAGGGGGGGGGCGCCAACCCAGACAGGAAGACCATGTCAGTGACTCAACCCACTCAAGTGATGCACCTCTCCTAGGGACGGCATGGAAGAGCATCAGTAAGCCAGTGACTCAGCCCCTGTAATAGGGTTAGAGGCAGAGATTCCCAGTGGAGAGAGGGGAACCGGCCAGGCAGAGACAGCAAGGGTGGTTCGTTGCTCCAGTGCCTTTCCGTTCACCTTCACACTCCTGGGCCAGACTACACTCAATCATAGGACCTACTGAAGAGATGAGTCTTCAATGAAGACTTAAAGGTTGAGACCGAGTCTGCGTCTCTCACATGGGTAGGCAGACCATTCCATAAAAATTGAGCTCTATAGGAGAAAGCCCTGCCTCCAGCTGTTGGCTTAGAAATGCTAGGGACAATTAGGAGGCCTGCGTCTTGTGACCGTAGCGTATGTTTAGGTATGTACGGCAGGACCAAATCGGAAAGATAGGTAGGAGCAAGCCCATGTAATGCTTTGTAGGTTAGCAGTAAAACCTTGAAATCAGCTCTTGCCTTAACAGGAAGCCAGTGTAGGGAGGCTAGCACTGGAGTAATATGATTACATTTTTTGGTTCTAGTCAGGATTCTAGCAGCCGTATTTAGCACTAACTGACGTTTATTTAGTGCTTTATCCGGGTAGCCGGAAAGTAGAGCATTGCAGTAGTCTAACCTAGAAGTAACAAAAATATGGATACATTTTTCTGCATCATTTTTGGACAGAAAGTTTCTGATGTTTGCAATGTTACGTAGATGGAAAAAAGCTGTCCTTGAAACAGTCTTGATATGTTCGTCAAAAGAGACATCAGGGTCCAGAGTAACGCCGAGGTCCTTCACAGTTTTATTTGAGATGACTGTACAACCATCAAGATAAATTGTCAGATTCAACAGAAGATCTCTTTGTTTCTTGGGACCTAGAACAAGCATCTCTGTTTTGTTTAAAAGTAAAACGTTTGCAGCCATCCACTTCCTTATGTCTGAAACACAGGCTTCTAGCGCGGGGAATTTTGGGGCTTCACCATGTTTCATTGAAATGTACAGCTGTGTGTCATCCGCATAGCAGTGAAAATTAACATTATGTTTTCGAATGACATCCCCAAGAGGTAAAATACAGTGGGGCAAAAAAGTATTTAGTCAGCCACCAATTGTGCAAGTTCTCCCACTTAAAAAGATGAGAGAGGCCTGTAATTTTCATCATAGGTACACTTCAACTATGACAGACAAAATGAGAAAACAAATCCAGAAAATCACATTGTAGGATTTTTTATGAATTTATTTGCAAATTATGGTGGAAAATAAGTATTTGGTCAATAACAAAAGTTTATCTCAATACTTTGTTATATACCCTTTGTTGGCAATGACAGAGGTCAAATGTTTTTTGTAAGTCTTCACAAGGTTTTCACACACTGTTGCTGGTATTTTGGCCCATTCCTCCATGCAGATCTCCTCTAGAGCAGTGATGTTTTGGGGCTGTTGCTGGGCAACACGGACTTTCAACTCCCTCCAAAGATTTTCTATGGGGTTGAGATCTGGAGACTGGCTAGGCCACTCCAGGACCTTGAAATGCTTCTTACGAAGCCACTCCTTCGTTGCCCGGGCGGTGTGTTTGGGATCATTGTCATGCTGAAAGACCCAGCCATGTTTCATCTTCAATGCCCTTGCTGATGGAAGGAGGTTTTCACTCAAAATCTCACGATACATGGCCCCATTCATTCTTTCCTTTACACGGATCAGTCGTCCTGGTCCCTTTGCAGAAAAACAGCCCCAAAGCATGATGTTTCCACCCCCTTGCTTCACAGTAGGTATGGTGTTCTTTGGATGCAACTCAGCATTCTTTGTCCTCCAAACACGACGAGTTGAGTTTTTACCAAAAAGTTCTATTTTGGTTTCATCTGACCATATGACATTCTCCCAATCTTCTTCTGGATCATCCAAATGCTCTCTAGCAAACTTCAGACGGGCCTGGACATGTACTGGCTTAAGCAGGGGGACACGTCTGGCACTGCAGGATTTGAGTCCCTGGCGGCGTAGTGTGTTACTGATGGTAGGCTTTGTTACTTTGGTCCCAGCTCTCTGCAGGTCATTCACTAGGTCCCCCCGTGTGGTTCTTGTGATCATTTTGACCCCACGGGGTGAGATCTTGCGTGGAGCCCCAGATCGAGGGAGATTATCAGTGGTCTTGTATGTCTTCCATTTCCTAATAATTGCTCCCACAGTTGATTTCTTCAAACCAAGCTGCTTACCTATTGCAGATTCAGTCTTCCCAGCCTGGTGCAGGTCTACAATTTTGTTTCTGGTGTCCTTTGACAGCTCTTTGGTCTTGGCCATAGTGGAGTTTGGAGTGTGACTGTTTGAGGTTGTGGACAGGTGTCTTTTATACTGATAACAAGTTCAAACAGGTGCCATTAATACAGGTAACGAGGACAGAGGAGCCTCTTAAAGAAGAAGTTACAGGTCTGTGAGAGCCAGAAATCTTGCTTGTTTGTAGGTGACCAAATACTTATTTTCCACCATAATTTGCAAATAAATTCATTAAAAATCCTACAATGTGATTTTCTGGATTTTTTTTTCTCATTTTGTCTGTCATAGTTGAAGTGTACCTATGATGAAAATTACAGGCCTCTCTCCTTTTTAAGTGGGAGAACTTGCACAATTGGCGGCTGACTAAATACTTTTTTGCCCCACTGTATATAGTGAAAACAATAGTGGTCCTAAAACGGAACCTTGAGGAACACCAAAATTTACGGTTGATTTGTCAGAGGACAAACCATTCACAGAGACAAACTGATATCTTTCTGACAGATAAGATCTAAACCAGATCTAAAGATCTAAACATTACTGAGTGCCACTCTCCTTTTTTCAATCATGGTGGTGGCTGCATCATGTTATGGGCATTCTTGTATTTGTTAAGGACTGGGGAGTTTTTCAGGATAAAAAAGGAAAGGAATGGAGCTAAGCACAGGCAAAATCCTAGACGAAAACCTGGTTCAGTTTGCTTTCCACAAGACACTGGGAGATTAATTCACTATTGAATTATTAGATGAATTAATCTAACTGCACTGTCCGATTTACACTAGCCATTGCAGCGAAAGCATGCCATGCTATTGTTTGAGGACGGTGGCCCACATCAAAATATTTCTCCACCGGCACAGGTTTCATAAATTCACAAATAGCGATTAAATATTCACTTACTTTTTGAAAATCTTTCTCTGATTTGTCATCCACAAGGTCCCAGCTATAATATGAAGTGTCGTTTTGTTAGATAAAATCCTTCTTTATATCCCAAAAAGTCAGTTTACTTGGCGCCATCGATTTGAGTAATCCACTCGTTCAAGATGCAGAGTAAGGAATCCGGAAATCTACCGCTAAACTTTATTAAAACAAGTCAAAATACATTTCTATTGACTCCTCAGACTCCTCCTATTGACCCCTAAATTGTAATCAAACGATAATATCTCATACGGAAAGAAGTATGTTCAATAGGATACCGATATTAGCAAATGCGTCGATCTTCATCGTGCGCCCAAACACGAATTTCCAACAGTGTGTCCCAGTACTAAAACTCATATTTCTTAGTCGCTTTGAAAGAAACAATCCTGAAACCTTGAACATAAACTGCTGACACCCTGTGGAAACCATAGGAATTGCATCCTGGGAGCTAGATTTCATTATTTCCCTATACTTTCCATTGTAAGAGCATGGGCTCTCACAGTTAGGACAGACACCTTTATCTTATGTGACTGGGTGTATTAGGTGTATTTATACACCTTTCAAAATGTAATTAATAACTTCACCATGCTCAAAGGGATATTCAATGTCTGCTTTTTAAATGTTTACCCATCTACCAAAAGGTGCCCTTCTTTGCGAGGCATTGGTCTTTGTGATTGAATCTGTGTTTGAAATTCACTGCTCGACTGAGGGACCTTACAGATAATTATATGTGTTTGGTACAGAGATGAGGTAGTCCTGCAAAAATCATGTTTGAGTTAATGCAACATTTCAGCTGTGTGTTTTTTATCAATTTGTAAAACATTCTAAAAACCTGATTCCACTTTGACATTATGCAGTATTGTGTGTAGGCCAGTGACAACAAAACTCGATTTAATCTATTTTAAATTCACGCTGTAGCACAACAAAATGTGGAAAAAGTCAAGGGGTGTGAATTCTTTCTGAAGGTACTGTATTTTTCGTTTTTAGGGGATCTGTGTTGCACCACCTGCTGCTGGCTTTTTACCCCACCCCTGCCATTGCCTCCAATCAATGGTGCAGTCAAGAAAAAACCTTACTTTCATTCCCAGCCAAAGCGGGGTGGAATACTCGGTAGGGTCTCTGCTCTACTAATCAAATATTTTGTTTTTGACGGGGACTGTATCGCACGACCTGCTGCATGTCTTTTTACGCTGCCCCCTGCTCCAATGCAATAGAGAGCGATAGTTATGTCATCTTTTTGTAGGCACTAACTCGTTCGTTGGACAAAGCCTATATGGGGAAAGTAATGGATTTTTTTGGTAGGGTTTTTGGATAAACGCAGAAAATAAGGTCTGTGGTAAACAATGGCTTAGGAGATCTTATACGTTTTGTTCTATGAGAAAATCTCATCAGCTAACATCACTTTTTGTGAAATTTGAAGCATTTATGTCATTTTAAAAAGCACATAAAGGCTTCATTTTTCATAAAGGTCACGTTAACTGACTGATATTATCTCATAGAACAAACCGTATAAGATCTCCTCAACCTAAATTAACCTCAGAGTTTATACTCAGCGTTTATCCCAAAACTCTATTATTTTTCCATTCATTTTCTAATAGGAATGGCTGAATGAACCAGAGGTAACTCATTAGTTTTTTAGGACTAGAAGCTGGGTCCTTGCTATCAGAGATCCTTGGAACCCTACCCCATTTAAGTTTAAATGTAAAATGGTTACATAAGGGTTAAGGTTCAGGTATGGGTTAAGTCTCGGGTTAGCGTTTAGGGTAGGAACGTCCCAAACCCAAGGATATGTGATAGCACTAACCCTTGGGCTTGTAGAGAAAAAAACCTTACTACTTGTCTCAAGCTAAAGTGATTAGGTCAAGTTTATATTTCTATGGCCCCTGTTTTCTATGCATCTGATATAAAAACATAAAGAAGATTAAGTAGTAGATGTGTTTATTTAAAAAAAGAAGAGATTTTTATGTTAAATGCAGAGGGCTTGTCACCTCTGAGTTGTCATGGAGATAATTTCCGCTCGCAATTTGCCGCCCAGCAGGGCATTCTGGGATTACGGGGTCCCCCAAACTGTCATGGCGTCCTAGGAAGATGGCGACTGCCATACAACAGGCTTTCCTGGAGTATCTAATAATTTAAATTCAAGGCATTTGAGACATAGCTAGGTAAGAAA